>NW_020956119.1:631477-687835 GCF_003031625.1 Empidonax traillii
CTCTCTTTTTATCCCTGATTTCCTTCAGAATCTCCCTGTTTAACCAAGCCTTTCAGCACACCGGTACAGCCTGCTCCTGTGCTCTCAAAACTTCCTGCTTGAAGCACATCCATCCCTCTTGAACCCCCTTGTTTTCAAGGGTTGTTTCCCAGGGTATGCTCTGGACTAGACTTCTGAATAGGTCAAAATCTGCCCTCCGGAAGTCCAGCGTAGAGGTTTTATTGTTGGCTCTCCTTGAATCTCTGAGTACTGAAAATTCTATTATTTCATGGTCACTATTTCCCAGGCGGCCTTCAACCACTACATTTAGATTGGAAAAGACCTCTGCACTGCCAAGTCCACCACTAAACCATGTCCCTAAAAGTCACATCTGCATGTCTTTTACATACCTCCAGGGATAGTGACTTCACCTCATCCCTGGGCAGCCTGTTCCAATGCCTGACCACCACTCCGGGGAAGAAATTTCTCCTGAGGAAAAGAAGCTCCTTTTCTTAGGGACAAGGAGAGGAGGGATGCTTGTAGGTTTGGAGGGAGCTCTGGGAAATAGTCACCTTCTTCACAGCGTGAGGATTTCTCTCTTAGATCTTGCCTCTAGCATAAACATTGCTTTGCCTGTTTGCATGTGTCAGTGTTTATCTGAAACAGGGTTTCCCAGCACATTCACCTCCAGAGGCAATGGGAGAAGAGACATCCCAGAAGACAGATACGTAACTGAACATACCCCTCACTGGTGGTCAGTGCTACTGCATTAACATGGCATAAGAACCTACACAGAATAGAGTAAAACTTTTCCAACTCTTACATTAATGAAATTTTCTGGAGAAAAAAAAAAAGAATAATAATTTTTAAAAGAATGCTTATGAAGCAGTTAATATGTACATAAACCAATGGCCAGATTATCCCTGTAAACCTTGGTCTACAGTTTTCAATACAAGGCAAAAAACCTGAGAAACAGGAGCCCAGTATCGCTCAGAAATAAAATAAAAAAATAAAAAAATTAAAAAATAATAATAATTAAAACACACACACACACACACACACAAAAAAAAAACACACCAAAAACAACAACAACAACAAAACCAAACCAAACAAAAAAAAAACAAACAAAGCCTTCCTGAGTTATTTTAGAAACTTGAATACCACTACATAAATATATTTTCATCCTTCAAAAGGCAGGTCACATCAGCCTTAATTATCAGAGGGCCAGAATGGAAACAACATAAAAATAAATCCTCTGAAAGTTTGCTCTCATTACCACATTTGGCATATTTAAACATAAACACCATCTGTGTTTATCAAGAAACACAGCCGTAACTGCCATCCGATCTCACAGTGACACCAGTGTTTATGGAGGCTTACAGTAAGGGGCACATGCAAGGCTTCCACAGAAACGGAGCTTCCCTGATATTATTTGCTTAGTCACCAGCTGCTCATGTAGATGGAGGCACTTTTGCCAAGAGAAGAATCACCATGGAAGGAAAACAGAGCCCTAAACCTCTCATGGAAGCCTCTTCTGGCAACCCAAATAGCAGCGAAAGTTGTTTGCATCAAAGGAACAAGCCATAAAACATGCTTAACTTGTTTTAACTTTATAATTTCCATTGGGCAAAGAGGAGTATCTGCTGAGTTTTGCCCCCTCACTGGTGGAGTGGAAACCTCTGTGCTTCTGCCACTGCAACAGGCTGGGGATGCTGTAGGGGACTGCACACAAGGGCTGGCTGGGCTCTGCTCTTGTCCTCGCCCTTGCAGACCTCCCTACCTCCCAGGTAGGGAGAGCATGGTCTGTGAGTGGACAGGGCACTGTGTCCTTGCACCAGTCCCTCTCACCCAGCTCTGGTGCAACATTTTCAAGAGATCCAGGGCAAGTTTGTAGACAAACAGGAGATGGTATTGCCAGTGGGAACAGTTCTTCTGCAGATTCTGTGGAAACTTGTTCTGCCAGCCACTTGTGCCAGTGGGACCGGACCCTGGATTATGTTTATTTGGGTTACACTTGATCCTACAGCATGGAGTACTTCTGTGCAGAAACAGAAGCAGAATGAAAAGACAAGGACTGGAGCAGCAGCAGGATATGTCCTACCTAAAGCCAGGATGCAACGCTGCCAAGGGGTGATGTGGCTTCATCACAAACTAGATGCCACTGTCTCTAGCTCAACACAGGCATTTGGACTCCTCCCACCAGGACCAAATTGCCCCATGGATCTGGATCCAGGCAGTTACCAACCAGCAGCACAACCTCTGTAAAAGCAAAGCCACAATCTATCTGAAACACAAAGCCACAGGTAACAGCAGGCCTGCCTTCACTGCAGGCTGGGGCATCAACGCTAGTCTTTGATTCTCCTTTGATGACACACAAGATTCAGGCAGACTGCTCATATTAAAATCCTGGTGTGCATTTGCTTCACCATGCAAAAGAGCTGTGTGAATAATTACGTAAAATGTAAATTATTTTTAGATGATAGAAGTAATTATGTGAATATATGGCAGGATCTTTAACACTGAAATATTAGGAAAAAAAATATGGACACCCAAAATGCATCACTTAAACCTGAACAGCCTGGAACAGCACCTGATTTCCATTGCTCTAGCATCACTTGCCCAAAACCATTGAAGAAGAATAATACTAGTACCATTCCCAGCATAATTTGGCTCATTATCTTCCTTCTTGTAGAGATGGTATTGAGTGATCTGATTGTAATAGAGATACACTGAGCCATGCAAAGACAATCCAACAAAAATTAAAACGTATGAAAAATCCACAGTATTAATGTTAATTTGTTCAATTCCGACCTGATGTCTTTAGGAGAAGTAGAACCACAGAAGTTAGCAAAATTGTAGACAGCAGTTTCACCATCTGAACTCTTTCCCCAATATGTCCATAGTATTTAATCTAAATTTTCCTTTTCTTAATTTTCTCTCATTTACCCTAATTATGCAGTCAGTGTGTTTGCCCAAGTAATTTTTCTCTATCAACGTTTCCTCTCCTCAGATATCTACAGACTATTTTCACATCTGCCACATACACTCATATGTCAGAAAACCCTATTTAGATTTATGATTTTCCCTTATGAGTTGATCACTTTGGGTTTCTCCTGAAATTGTGGCTTTCCTCTGGTTTCTGTCATCCCACCAAGACAGTGGTCTTGGTTTCCAGTGTACACTCCCAGAAGCTGTGAAGGCAGCAAGAATGACCTGCATGGTAAGTACCCTGGCCCACAAACATTTTTCAACCTGTGCTTTAAGCACACGAGTAATCCTAGTTGCTTTACTGAGATTACACATCCTTAAAATAAAACCTTGCTCAGCTGCTGTGCTGGAGTGGGACCAGAAGGCTCTGTCTGTTCTATATCTAGCCCACTTAAAAAAGATCTTTTCCTCCATTTTTCCATGGCAAAATGGATGTGTGTGAATAGAGTTCAGGGTGTTTCTTCTTGCAAGTATTTGATTTGAAAGTATTTGTCCACTATCACTTCAGTGTCTCTGGATGTGCTCTCATAGATGCACTTCTCTTCCCTTCAAACATTTGGGACCTGTGTATCTTTCCAGAACAACTTCACATTCCTCCAGTTCAAGTCATATTCTTGTTATTTTCTGTCCGGCTTAAAAAGAGCACTTGGGCAAGTGGAAGGGGTGGATTTGGTGATGGATTTGCTCTGAGAAAATAAGACTTATGGTGGTAATGCAGTAGAAGTGGCTAGCAGGTAGTGTTGGGCTGGTTTCCTGGTGGATTTCTGCTGTGTCACTGAATGATTTTGTGCCAATTCCAAGACTTTTTTCAGTGGCTGTGTTAGTCCTAATGTGCCTCCCTCACAGAACTTCCCTGGGGTATCTGTGAAAACAACATTTTCTCCTGCTTCTCCATGCAGACATTCACAGGGTCCCTTTTTCTCCTGTACTTAGCCGTTTATTTTTGTGAAAATATTGGGACACATTGGCTTATGTCAATCACAGTTTGATATTGCAGGAATAAGGAGGAATGCTTGCACACACGACCTTCTGCCTGAACCATGGCAAGTGCTTCACTTCAGTAGCAAGCCTGGCTAAAAAGAGAGTTGCTTGAGGAAACAAGGAGTTATCCCAGATGAGTTATGAAGAGTAGTACTGTGCTAATCACATCCTCATTCCTTTTAAGTGAACAACTGACAAAATCTATGAGATTTGCAATGCTGAGTGCTTTTAAAGACTGATCTACTTTATTTAGATGCCCAAGTATGGACCTCAGTCTATGTAATTCTAGTCCTACAGATCTGTAGCTGAGGCTCTTCAGGGCTGGCTGCACACTGCACTGGTGAGGCAGACAAATGTTGGTGACTGCTTCAACTAGAACAAGCTTGAAGATGTGACACCTATGGTGTGAGGTAAAAACACTATCAGTATGTTTGAACTCCAGGAGGCCATAAGAGCAATTGCAACACTCAGCATAGGCTTCATCTGCACCAGTCAGATGGTGAAATGGCATCAAGCCCAGCTCAGAGAGCTGGAAGATGTGTGGGGGAAGAGCGTAGGGTACCTAGCAGCCCCCATGGTGAAAAATCATGTGGGCTGACAGGGCTGCCATCCTACCCCGGCTGCAAAGAGAATATGGACTCACCAAACCAGAGCAGTGATAGCTCTACTCATGGTAAGGACAATCAGGCTTGCCGCTGGCAGCACCAGTGGAACAATTTACTGGAGTCCTTGAAACATCCATACACAGCACAAGGGCAGCCTCACCTCCAAGGTGGTGGTAGGTCTGGGTTCTTACATCTGTCATGTTTATTTTATCATAAGCTGAAATCTCACAAGCCTTGTGTTATTGAGCCCAAAAGGCCAAAGACATTTTCTTCTGGGATCCTGATTGCTCCTTTTGACTCTTCCTTTGATCCAGAACAGATTGTAGAGCAACTGACTGTGAGGAGAATATAGAAGGATGGACCCCATTCACTGCAAGTACATGAGTGAACATGTCCACTGTCTCTCCTCCAGCTTTTGAGGACAAGTGGCACAGCATGGCTTACATTTGCTTGGATAACCTGCCCACACCTACAGCTATGGTGTAGATCCATGTAGTCCATTCCATCTACACGTACACTGAGACTACTGGGAACTGAACTGTGCTCAGATATTTGCTGCATAGAGGGATGGCTACCAGGGCTCAAAACCATGCCAGGGACTGTGCTTCTAAGTATCCCACCAGGACAGCTGCAGGCCAGTGGTAGAAGCCCATGACCTGTCCCTTCCTAGCTTACTTGCATAGGTGTAGCCAGAAACCAAAAGGAAGCCCAGGAGAAGACTATCTGTGCAGGTGGAAAGCAGGACAAGGACAGTCTCTAGCAGAGGTGACAGCATGAGAGCTAAGCCACAGCTGGAGTAACAAGCCAAGCCACCACCCCACACAGCTGAGCTGCCAAGAGATGTGAGGCCCAACTCTTGCAGAGCCAGCAGGACGTGTCAGGGTGGAAGGAGCAGGCAGGCCAGAGGGGGAACGACCATGTACACCAGTCTGGATGAACTGACGATGCACACAGCGGTTGGATTTAAGAAAAATCATCCTCTGGCTCAGAGCCCAGACTCTCAAATCTGCTGTGAAACAAGCTACCCTCTTTGAGCACTGCACATACTTTTCATATTTCTTTCCCTCAAGGAAGTGTTTTGTGATGATTAATTAATTATGAAAGTCACCTATTGGATCTTCAGCTCTTGCAGAACTCCAAAGAAAACAAAATCCGGAAGACCTCTAGCTGCCAGTGTCATAGCAAATGCATTCATTTTACTTTATTTATGATTATTCTCACAATGGACTTATCAAGTACATTTTTAAATAAACAGAACTTGAGACTGTTTGTGCAATGCTAGGTTTTTCTGACTTAAAACATCTGCTGCCTATTTCTTAAGGATCATTTAGGTAACACTAGAGCATGTACAAATACATATCTATTTTCTGGAAATTGTTTAAGGACTCTTCAAAAATGTAGAAATCTATGCCTTTAACCCCAAGAAAATGTAAGACTAAAACAAATGAGTCTGGGTAGTTGCTAACGGAGAGAAATTCAGTAAATCTACCCTGCACATGAACTGCCTTGGTATGTGAGGCTGGAAAGCTTGCTGGCAGGAGACAAGGAAGTTAGCTGTGGGTCTGTATAACTCAGACTAATAATTCATGATGTTGCATAAAGAAACCCCACTGTTTGAGCACTGGGATTTTTTTAATGGTGTGTCTATTTAATAAACATCTGGACTCACATTTTCTTCTGATAATGCTCTGGATGGGAATTTCCTTTTGAATATCTGTGCCATTAAATGGTTAATAATTTATATCCTTGGGGAATCTTCATCTATATGCCAGGTATGAAGTAGCACTAGGAACATCTGCAAGATTAGTTTTCCATGAGCTGTGATCCTTGTCAAATATCTCCATGATGTTTAATGTCTCACCCTCTCTCTGTCAATAAGAGTCCAACTGCACTCTGATTTCCTGTGTTATACAGTGTTAGATAGACGGTGTTAGACCTTCTCCAGTCTGACTGCATTTTGGTTTTCCTTTTCATAGCCATCTTCTCACTACTTGAAAGGAAGTCAGAAAACACATTCAGCCTTCAAAGTTCATCTGCTGAAGAGAGCCCCTGAAGAGTGCTCCACAGCACTTTTTGCTGCTTCCTATCTTCCCTGTTCCTCAGCCCATCACAACCTTGATGTCCCTCTGACTAATGGCACACCCTGTCCAAGTTTGTTTAAGCCACACTAAACTGACTTGAAAGATGCAGCTGAGATTGTAAGAAGCTCCTCTGAACCTTTGTTAAGCTACTGTCACACGGGATGTAAATATCCCATCATGTTCATTTACAGTGAAAATTACTGTTCTTTTCTAGAAGGAAACTAAAGTCCAGTTTCCAGTGCATGCTGGAAACATGGCTAGACTTCACAAGCACTTGCCTGTTATAGACATCATGATGAAACTCAATGCCTGTGTCTGTTTTGCTGAATGTTGGTCTCTCCAATAGATGAACAGGGACCATATAAGCCTGTAAGTTTTGGATTAAAGCTGCCCTAGACTACTATTTCCCTCCTACAGAAATACCACACTTCACTGGAGACTAATCTTTCTCTAGGCCTGGGAAAAAGAGAAAAAAGGAGCACACAAGCTGGAACATAATGTGATGCACCACTTTGCTTGCAAGGGAGGCTTGAGAAACACACGGAAAGACTTTGATAAGACCGTGATAGAAAAAGCCTTTCTGATCTTAAATGATAACCATGTGATCCTAGCAATGAACAATCAGCCCAAGAACAATTCTTTGGGACTTGTGACTTCAAACTATCTTTAGAGCCCACAGATCACCTTTGTGGCAGAAGGGTGAGTTGGTACCCAGCTACTCACATCTGTTACCACCACTTGGTTCGTGAGTTGTTCAGAGGACTTACTTTTGTATAGGACTTTTCCCGCTATGCACTTGAAAGTTTTGTAGAGTGTGATATGTGTGCAAAGGCTAAATTGATTGCCAGATTATTTTATATTTATCTGGGGAAATATAAAAACACTATCACAACTCCTTAAGGATCATCTAAATTGTTTAAAAATGCACAAATTCAAAGCGCTTGGAATCTAAACTGTCTCTCTGTACTTAGAGATTTTGATCTTGTGTCCATTGCTCCCATGGCTTTAACCTGCCCCTAACCAGTTAACTGAGACACACTGGACTTCTTCCTCCCCCTGTCAAAGGAAACAACTTTATGCCAAACTCTCTTGTTCCTGCAGATGAAGGATTTGTCACTTGATCAGCCAGCTAGCCACAAATGTAAGCTCACAATGTCTGTTTTTACTCTAGTGATTGACAGCATATATATTCATTCCTAACTATCAATGTGTAGGCATCTTGTCCTCTGGTCATCACTCCAAACACTTCATATGCTGGGAACAGCTATAGTGACTCGCACATGTGTCTTGAAAGAGCACCAGTCTGGATCTTGCTTTGTCTGGATTTGTTCAGTAAAAATGTACTGATCCTACTGAAGTTCCTTTCCTCTAGTTCTTGTGTGGATGATGAGGAGGGTAAATCTGGGCATGACAGCATGATTGATTGTTAGTTTTAAATATGAGGTTTCCACACCTTGGAGCTTCTTGTGCCATACAGGAAAGTTATTAAACTCTCCACAAAGACATCTGAGCAATATTCAAGTTTTAGAAAAAGAAGGAGGTCAGCTTCGTGCAGGCAAGAATTGGCCATTCCTGTCCCTTACCAGAGAGAAAATGGAAGAAGGAAGGAAAAACCTGGCAGGAGCATTGCCTGCCTTGGCTTTCTGGGAGCAAAAAGAGAGTGTGATTTGGGATATGTCACTAGGAGAAAGTCCTCTTGGTCAGGCCCTGAGAAAGAGAAACAAGGGCCCTTCCTTAGACTAATCTTGTCTTAGCACACATTAGAGAAGCCCTGAAGCAATTCTCATGTAAACTGTGGACTATCAGGTAAGAGGATGCTGTGTCATCCAGGAATTGTTAGAAGAGAGAAAACTTTATTGTTTAAGAGACTTCAGCAGCCTCATTACTTGAAGACTTGTGTTTTCCTGGCACCAGTAGTTGCCTGCTGATATGATTTCTCCCTCATCTGTGAAGAGAGAATATTAGCTCTCTCTTGGACATATGTTTGTGGTGGAAGTTGTCATTAAGAACAGAAACAAAGCAGAGATGCTGGAGTCTTGGCATCTCTCGGACGCAGAGCAATGGGTGTTTCACAGCTGCAAACACAGAAGTGGGGTGGGCAACGATCCTCTTCTCAGGCAGGGATTGGCCCATGGCCTCACTGTCTGGACTGACATCACCAAAAACAGCAGCTCTGTGTCAATGTGCACATAATGCTGGAGATACCTAGACAGCTGAGAAAGCAGGCTCAGCAAAATAGCTGACCTTGCCAAAAAAGACCCTCACGCAAATCCTCAAATGAAGAGCAAATATAATCTCTAGATAATAAAATTTCACAGGAATTAATCAGCTTCATCTGGATTTATGTGTTAGGAAGCATTTGTTCTGTTCTGATTCAGTTAAATAATGATCTGTACCAGCTGCTGTAAACTGGGTGAGTTCACTTCTTTGATTCAGTTATGCCTACGCACTTTGGAGTCAGCATTCTCCTCCTGCACACAGCCATCTTCAGAAAGTTTTTCACTTCCATGGGGCTGAGGGAGCTTGTCTGCTGGCAGCAGTGGGGCCGTGCTATCCCACAGCCTACTGTTCACATGGATACTGCCTCCCACCTGGCCCACTGAGCATGAACAAAGCACAGATAGCCAGAGGCAACAGCTATAGCTTGCAATGAAGTGCCTCTTACAACCTTGCCTTTGCTCTGATGGTTTCAAAACCTTGGGCAATATTTCAGGTGCTGATGTGCTGCATCACCCCCTCATGTGTGTTTTAGCTTGTTCCCCTGTCTCGCTCAGCTCTACACCTTACCATCTCCCACAATGTTCTGGGGCATTGAGCACCTTGCAGGAGGGGACTGTGCCTCTGCACAACCAGTGAGAAGGGGCCCATGGCAAGAGCTCCCAGTCAGGCTGTTGGAGCTTGTGTAAGCTGAGCTCATTCTTATATCACCACTGTATTAACCCACTGACTAGTAATCGACCCCTGTCTGCGCTATTGTGGGGAGGGGGGCAGTGGAGTGTGAAAGTGGGTAGTGTGTGTCTTGGTTTTAGCCTTTGCCACCAAAATATCTCTTTTCAAGATTTAGTTGTCATCTGCTTTTTTCCAGTAACTTAGCCACTGTCTCAGTCCTCCTGCAGTGTGTGGGGTTGACGGATAGTGACCTCTTTCAAGAGTGACACGTACTTTCCTGAAGCATCTTTCACGTTGGAGATATTCCCTTTACACATAGATGACTCTCCTCCTTGCTTCTAAAGAGAAACCCCCTAGAGGAAGGTCTGTATTAATAGATATTTCAGAGCCCGGATGCAGAGGAGACAGAACAGCCACAGACAGGGGTCATTTCGATTTGCCAAGTAGGCTCAACTATCCAGGCAGGACAATGAAGTTATTGTTGTCAAGATCTGTCTATTTTAGGTCTTTATGCCAAGGTCCCTGTGACATGTACCATGAGTAAATGTTGCATTTTTGCCAAACTCAGTGACACCACAGCAGCAGTTGGAAGGGGCACTGATGATTTCTATTGTGCTTTCTAGTTAGGATTTCTTTCATAAAACTTCAAAGAGGAGAAATGTAGCAGTAAATGGCTTCAGGTTCTGGCCTTCTTTTGTTCTTGATTTGAGAAGCTCCTGTCCTAATTATAATCATTTGCCATGTGATTTTAAAGCAATTATGAATTGGCTGTAATGCATGCAGATTACTGATCTCTGTCATGCACAAAATTAATTCATTCTGCCAGCAATTTCAGGCACTGAACTTCAGCTTGTGACTCACAGCTTTGCGTAAATGATTCTAGTGAAATAGTAAACCTTCAACACACATTTTTCTTTAACAGAATCTTCAGTGTTATTACTCCTTATAAGGACTCTTTTCCAGTGAAAAAGAAAATACTCCCACACAAACATGGGCAGTTTATTTGGATACCTTTTATGAGGTAGGATATTGTTTTATACCTGAGCAGATATTTATTACAATTACACCTAATTACAGCAAAAAATTAAAAATCATGCAGGCAGAGGTGCACTAGAGAAGCAAAACCTTACCAGATTCCTTGTCCAAGAGTCCCTGGGTCATCTGCTCAGGTGTTGCACGCTAACTGCTGCAGGTCTAGTAACAGTGATTGGAGGACCCAGCCCAGGAGGAGAAGCTGTAAAGCACAGAGCATTCATTAAAAGCTAGAGGCCCTTCCAAAACCACAGACTGTTGGTGAAACAAGCCAATTCAGTCAAATCAGTGGACATGTTTGGTTTGCAATCCATAAAGTGGACTTCAGTCCAATGAAAGAATTGAAAACTGCATGGAAATCATAGAGTCATAGAAAAGCTTTGGTTGGAAGGGACCTCAAAAATCATCTAGATGTCCTTCCCAAAACTTGGTCAGCTTTACTAGATTATTCAAAGCAATTGCACACAAGATTGCCAGAGTCCTATTTCAAACCATTCCACATACCAACACCAGCACAGTTGCTCTCCAGTGTCAGGGAAGCAGCATATTCACTGTATATGCACAAAGGTCACTCCTCTGGTATTCATGGACATTAGGAAGCCTGGAAAGCTAGCCTGGAAACTCAGGAGATCACTGCTCAGAGGAGCAGTCAGCCATTTGAATAAACAGGGATTGATAGCTTGACATAGGAACCTTACAGCTGGTGACACTGTCAGGAGAGGGAACCGACACCAAAACCATCAGCTGCAGTTACAGTTATGCCAAGAATTTCAGGTTGCAGAATCAGATCAGACAGTTCCCCGGGCTTTGTCAGTGCCTGCCCAATACTCTCTTCAGCAGACTTGTCATGATAAATTTACTACTGTTTCATAAAATATTGCATGTAATTGCTTGCTCAGGAACCACATTGTGTCTCTTCTACAGCAGAGCCTGTCTTCCTGCAGGAAAAGCATGTACTAATTCTGAGAGGGCAGCCCACAGCTGTGAACATCAAGATCAGCCCCACTGAAGAGAATCCCTAATACTCAGCTCTGAAGTAGGTGTGCTTCTGTCTATTCTATACAGTACTTCTGAATGCTCAGCTTGTTGTTTTTATACTTATTGATATCATCCACAGCATCTGAGGCTTAATTTGTATCAAAATAAAGTCATGCTTGCTCTAGAGAGGGTCAAAACAGGCCCACAGTTATCAGAACTCTTTATTTTATGGAGAGCATGTGTGCAGCCACCTCACAAACACTGGAGTTGTTAGCAAACAATGAATTAATTCTCTTTTATGTCCCTGTCATAAAGATCTTGCAGCAGTGCAATGAAAGAGGATATAGAAGGGCCACTTGGAAAGGAACAACAGCCCTACAGAGCAAATGAAGCCTTTATCACACAGCTGTTCAAGAAAAACAGGATTCCACAGCTGTGGCAGAGGAGTAGCAGCTCAGCAGCATGCACCCTTACAGGTACACCTTCAGGCAATTACATAAGCTAAGATGTCGCAGAATCCAGGGTGGATAACTGAAGAACACTGATATGGAGGCAAAGTTAAGGATAACTCTTGGTTCCACAGATTGGCAAATACTTCACATCGGCAAACAGACAAAATATCTTGAACTCTGCTTGTTTTTGTGTCCTGTGTGTGTGTGCACTCACTGCTCGGCAGCTCGGGCAGGGACCACGGGCAAGGGCTTGACCTTAAATACAGTCCTTGGGCAAAGGTGAGTTGAAACGCAGAGTCCTGAAGTTCACCCCGCACAAATATCCCCAGAATGAAGCAGAGGTATGGCCCTCATTTATCTGGAAAAGAGGCGGAGGCATGTGTGCAACGCAGGTGTATTACAGGGAACCACTGGTGGATACGTATGATGCCACTGTGGACAGCAGCTATTGATTTTACTGAGTCAAATGGAATTCAGTGAGACTTGTCCACAAGACAGAAAGTCCTGGAGTCTTAATATTAGACAATGTGTTTGGTGATATCCATTGCAAAGGCAACTGTGGCAAATGTGTCCATGACTTTACATTATCTTAGCCCTCTCTGTTTTCTTCCCCATTTCTGACAGCTTTAGCTCAGAAGGAGATAAGGACAGAAAGCAACCCAGGGAACATAGCAATTCAGATAATTAGCATATCAAAGACATTTTGTCTGTCTCTTTCCATCTATCCATCCCTTCCTTCTCAGGTATACTCTACAGAGAAGGGCATGGTTGAATTGGGTCAATCAGGAGATGGGACTGGTGGTCATCTGGGACTTCCCTTGTCCTCTGACTTCTTCCACCCAGGCAGAAATTGAACCTCATGGTACCTTCACTCAAGCTCAAGCAACTCTTACTTGAATCTACACTTAGCACAGGCTGCCCACATCCATGACCTTGTACAAGGGAGCTAGAGTGCGAATTTGCTACCTTTTTCTAAGAAACAGATGTCTGTGCTGGCCAAGGCCCACACTTGTTTATGTGAAAAACACATAAGTGGACTTCAGGTGTAAGAACAAGCAATCTTAAAGGATCTATGTACCTACTCTACTGAATAGAAGAGACTCAGGGAGAGCCCTTAAGTACTGAATCCTCCATGAAGTTGTCCATGCTTTGAACTCACTCCCTGGCTCCAATTTGGATCTCTTCAACTATCTCTTCTCAAGAGTAATCTCCTGCAGAAGGACTAGCCCTGAGAAGTGCGAACATGCAGAGCAACATGGCAATTAGGCTGGGGCTATGTCTCCAGCAGTATTTAGTCTCCAGAAACATTCATCTAGTCTTCACTGTGTTTGGCAGTATGGACAAAGCCATGCAGAATTTGGGTATTCAGTACATGGATGGCAGATCTATCCTCCAGCCAAAAGCATATCCTTAGACTTCCAGGTCCAAAAAGGGAGTGCGAATCAAGGAAATAAGATATGAAGTTGCTCATGATCCTGGAAATAGAGTAGGGTTGAAAGCCCATAAAGGAATCAAGAAGTAAAAATAGAGGTGAGGCTACATGCATAAAAGTCAGAGAAGCAGAGATTCAGTCCTAAATAGGACTTGCCAGGTTTTATGGGCTGAAAGCAAATGTATTGCTCTTTAAGGCGATATTCGTTGAATAGAATGTCACAGAATATTCTAAGTTGGAAGGGACCCACAAGGATCATTGAGTCCAGCTCTTAAGTGAATAGCCCATATGAGAATCAAACCCACAACTGTGGTGTTAGTAGCACCACACTCTAACCAACTGAGTTAATCTCAAGGTCAGTGTTTCCCATCCCTGACTGCTGAAAAGATTTTTATCCAGTCAAAGACAGTTTGAGTTCATTTCTTCTCCCTTGGGAACAAAAAGTGAGATGAGAATCTGTTGGTGGCAGCTCCTTCTCTAAAAACTGAATGGATCTGACATAATAGTCATATAATAATTCCTTCTGTTCAGGAGAGATTTTCAGCAGCTGGTCGATTTGGTCATGCTTCACTGCCCAAAATGTGAAGCTAAAAGTGGTAAACCCCAATTCAGACACTTTGTCTTTGATGGTCAGGCTGTACCTTGAATGTATTCCCCAGGAACTGGGAGTTGGAGGATTTTGGAAAGTTCAGCTGCTGAGAGGCAGTAAAACCCAGTGGAGCACCCCTTCTGCATGGAAAAGTCTTCCTCCTTCTTCTTCATAGCTGCTTAGGGTTTTTTTCTCTCCATCCTCTTAGTGCCTCCCCTATAAAAAAGAACATAGTGATGCTCTGCCCACCTCTGTGCACTCTCCTGCATGACTCAGAAGCACTGTGTGTAATTTTACGACTTAAAAGATAAAGAGGGAAGAGCAAAGCTCTACAACTTGTTACTGTACTTAAAGCTGTAATTGTGTGTAAGTACTTGCAAATATCAAGGCCACCTTCGGAAACAACTATGTGTAATGGCTCTTCTTGCCCTATCACATTTGTCCAGTAGAGGATAATGGCTAAATCAATGTTAAGTGTCATGCATTTCTTTTTTCTGCTCTCCTCGGGGCTATTCTTTCCAGTTACGTATGTTCAGCTTTGATCTCTAGAAAAATCAATGAAGATTTAGTTGTTCTCAAAAAAACCAAAGCTAAACTTTTAAAGCATTTTCTGTCATCTTGGTGTGGAATACATAAACCCTCTCCCCTTTGGGTACCCTTCAGAGTACCTGATTCAGCAAGCTTTTTTAAAATAAGTAGTAGCACAAAACCAGGTTTATACTTAAATGGGTTTTTTCCTTTGATCACATTCTTAACCATAACCAGCGAAGTTGTTTTTACTTGTACTCTTACAAAAGAAATAGCACTATTTTGCTGTTCCTGAAAAATAAAGGCAGATTTAACCCTCAACAAAATAAAGTAAAAGAGAGTTGACCTATGTATCCATCCTCTGAAATTCTCTTTGTGTCAAACCCAGACTCTTCAGTTAACTTCTACACAGTAGAGATGCCCATGATGCAGTCAGCCAATGACTACAAGAAGACAGGGCATAGCTATCAGACTGTATGTGGGAGTATTTTGAAAATAATAAGAAAATGAGATACCACATTAAGTGCAAACCAAAATTTATCTATGTGTATACAAAAATAAATCTTTACAGAAGTTGTAGGAATACAAATGCAATAAAAATCTTCATTTTAGCACTTAGGTCTTCACAGTGACTCTTGCTCCCAGTACAACTTTCCCTACTTTCTAAAGGTCAGATACCACAACCAGTAAAATAATGCTTTACCTCTCAAGCCCCCATGAGAAGCAGTAAGATTTCACACTCTCTGTTCTTATTACAGAAAAGTCTTCTAAAATTTTCAGGAATGTTGCAACACAGTCAGAACATCTCTCTACAAAGTGTATCAGGGGCCTTGGGGTTTAAAGGCATGGCACCCAGAAAGGTTTGACATCACAGCTCATGGGCTGACTGCTCAGTGAAGCAAGTGGAAGAGTGAGCAACCTGGGGAAACTAAAGCAATTCACTACCATTTTGGAAAGTGCTTGGTTCTGATCTTAGCAGTTCAAATATCAAAGTTGCCTGGGTTTTTGAAAGTCATAGCATCTGCTAAGGAACATCAGGGTTTCAGCAGGTAAAAAGCTGTGAAAAGTACCTTCCTGGCACCCCTTGGCCCATTCTTCTCACTTGTATATTCTTGCCATGGGTTGTGTGGAGGTTTGGGAGGTTTTCCTTTGCAAACAGAAGCAGATTGAATTAAGACTGACAGCTTGGTTTGACCAGTTGCTTGTACTTCTAACGAGGAAGAACAGAAGCCAAATTCTCCTCCAGAGTGGGGGTGTATTGGCACACCAGCTGGGTTACTGCTGACACTACCAGCCAAGCAAGATGTATAGCACAGCCATTTCTGTCCTGATCACACCTTCTGTGCCTCAAGTACCCTCAGGTCCCCCCGTACTGAGTGCAGTGTTGGCGTGCAGTTCACTTAAGTCTGGTAGGAGAGTTGTGTAGCCCCATTTGGGGGAAAAAGAAAAAAAAAGCTTTTCATCTGCAGCTGCTTGGCAAATGATGTCATCAAGACTGTTTCACTGCTTTAAGTGGAAAATGTTTGTGTCAAGCATCTTCCCAGATTCTTATGTAAGAACAGACCGCATGGGGTCGAGAGTGCCGGAAACCAACACACACCTCTGTCTGTGGTCACCAGTGCCGTCATTGTTACTCCTGTCAGCAGCTTTGTCAGCAGAGGATAACAGAGGGGAGCTTGAGGTTTCTTATAATGCCACTCATCAAACCTGGTGTTCTTCCAGGCCGTTGGTGGTGAGCAGGTAAGCCAGGAAATTGGGCTGGAGTGTGCGCAGTGTTTGTCTCTGTAAGGAAGAGAGGGCAAAATAGCCCAAGGTGTCATGTCCTGGTTTATCTCACTCTCTCTCCCAGCTTCTCTGGCTTAGCCAAGCATCAGCAACCATGCTGTAGGAATCTCCTTGCACTTTTCTTAAAATCCACAAGCCAGCTTCAACTTGACTGGTGTCATCAGAGTAATCTGAGGGAAGTTAAACCAGAAAATTACATTCTGTCCTCACCTGACCGGCAGAAATTTCTGGAATGCAAACTGAAGCAACCCAGGCACATGGGCCACCATGTCCTACTGACATCAGGAGGCAAGTCTGGGCTCCACAGGTACTGAGTCCAACCCTGTCAAAAGCAGGCAGAAACTACATATCAGAGGTGGCTCTAAAGAGGCATCAAGCACACAGGAGCCAGAAACATGGTGTTTGAGATTGCTTGACACAAGTGAGGCTTATGAAGAAAGAAATAAATGTCAGTCAGCACTTGGAGGTTGTAGTGGGAGGTGTATAAGGCCAGAGCATGAAGGTTTGAATAAGCCTAGTGCTTTACAAACCTTGGTTTCCCAGCTGAGCAGGTGTGGAGGATGTCCCTCTGGATGTGTACAAACACTTCTCTCTTCCAGAAGGCTCCTGGAGGATGCCCTCATGAGACCCCTTCCCTCTGAAAGAGCACGGAAGGTCTGTTAGCAAGGGATGACAGCACTTCCTTTCCAGCTGACTGGACCATCCATCACCCATACAGGCCACTGCAGCAGAGACAAATGCAATTACCTGCTAACCCACCAGGTCCTCCATTCATCTTTTTCTCCGGGATTAAAAAAAATTCCACACCAACCTGTGCAGCAAATACCATCACTACCACAATATCTCGCATTTGGGAATGATGGGAGGACAAGGTACCGTGCCCTGCCTGGGCTGGATGGCTGCTGCCCAGTGTCTTAGCACAAACAGGGGCAGGAAGAGGAGCCAGCACCCCAGCGAGGGGCTCAGGAGCAGTGATGGGGACAGGGATGGGCAGGGAGTGCAGGCTGTGCAGTTATGCACCCTGCCATAGAGAACCAGGAGTTATCCTCAGCAGGCCTGGAGCCAGTGCCTCTGCTTGGCAAGGAGCTCAGCAGAAAATGTTGCACACACAGAGCTCAGCAGAGGTCTGGCACAACAATCTTATACACATAAACCCAGTAAATGTCAACAAGATGAGACCATATATTTATCATATGCTGGAAAACAGGAAAAAACAATCTTAAAAAAGACCCTGTAAGTTTCTCTTGCACTTCCTTTTTTGTGCTCAGCTTGAGCTGCCCCATGCCAGTCTCTGTGAGGCTGGGGACAGCCAGCAAAATCCCCATGTTGGGCCACCACACAGCCAAGGGTACTCCTTGCCACAGCAATACCTCTGGCTCAGGTGCACTGAGATTCCTGGGATCAGTGTTACCCTCTGCACAGAGGCAGGTAAGACTCAGAAAGACATTTCTAAGCGTTATAGATTACTGGTGGAGATGGACTCTACCAGCCCTGAGGTAAGAGCCTCCCATGGTTGTTCACATCTCGTTGATCCCTATAGTGCTTACTGAGCTCATTTTAGGAGATAGGACAAATGCCCACATCCCACCCTCTTTAGAGGCTTATTTTGCTGAGTCAGGGCTAAGCAGAGTCAGTAGCTCCTGTTCTCAGTGCAACCTGCTCCATGCAGCAGCTCCCAGCTATGTCTCATGCACACAAGGTTTCTACTCGCTGCAATTTTCCTCCCTCAGCTGCCTGCTTTGGCTGTCCCAGCTGAGCACGACCCTCTGTCCCATGTTGATTGACAGCAAGGAGGGCCTGGTTCAAATTACAGCTGTTGATAGTGAGTTGCTCATGCCTTCCGAGCACAGCCCCTGGAAGATTAAACAAAGCTGTCTGAGTCCCCAGCGAGCAACATTTCTGACAAGCATAAGGGATGAATCAACAGGCTCAACAATCCTAGAGGAAGAGGGCAACAGGAGAACTGGCAGATGAGGTACAGTAGCCAGTGCTTCCTTTCCCAAAGCACACCATCCCCTGTCTGGAACTCCCAGGAGAGTCTTTTTAAGAGCTGCAGCTCACAGGTTTCCATGAGCCAATGTCTTTGGCTGACACCACTTTCCCCAGCTCACTCCCATAGATTGCATGGCCATTCCCTCAAAGTACAGAAAAGCTGGAGAAGGGAAAAATCACTGCAAGCCATCCTCCCTCCTTCCTGCTACTGTCTCCACAGCAGTAGATTGTTTAAAAATCATACAATTTAAAAGATAAGCTTTGAATCTCAGGATGTTCTCTCATTTTCTGAGCCTTTGGGTCACATTAGATCATGGCCCAGCACTTTTCTTTTCATGTGTGAAGGCTAGAAATTTGTCCTTAATGAGAGGAGAGATTTGTCTCCAGGAGCCAAGGGTTTTAAAGCAAAAGTCGTACCATGGGACTTGTGCTGTGAAAACAAAAATGTATAACATTAGAAATAATTTAGAAAAATTGGTAAGAAAAGAAGTCTGGCTTGTCTTTGATTTCTGGTGAGAAAAGTGGCATTTTCTTGAGAACAGCAGCAATGAATCTACATGAATCTGTCTTTATTATTCAGAAAGGAAAAATGCTGTTAATAGTCATCAGTAATAAAATCTTCTCTCAGACTATCTGCTTGTGGATAGATTATACAGAGTTTATGTTCAGAAGCAGAAAGGAAACATAAGAAATAGAAGAAATATAAGATATCAAAGTCTTCTGAGATTCCATTTGCTTTGGAAAATCTTGAATTAAGGAATTTGCTGCTGTAAAATGTCCTTAGGACAAAAATTGGTATTGACAAACTGCAGCAGGCTTCCTGAGGCCTCCACATTTTAAATATTGTTTAAAGCATTTAAACTATTACAGCGGTTGTGTTGTAGAGTCCATAACTTCCTTGCTTGAGCACATACTGTTATATGTACAATACTTGCCCCCTCCTCTTGGTAATATTTGCAAACTAACACCCCAGGACTAGATCCCACCTGGCTTACAGTTTTGCAGCCAATCCTGAGTGTTCACTAAGAACTAAAACAAAGCACTGAACACCCATGGGTTAAAACTTTTATGGACCACTTCTGAAGAGTTGTGAAAGTGCAGATTGCACAAGCTCACCAAGGCATAGGCTGATTTCATTAGGAAATGTGGAGGTTTGGGATTGGTTTTGCTTTTATCACATCTGATTTTAGCTAACTGGGGCAGAAATACTAACTTGTGACTTGGGATGGCATCGAGTGTCCTTAACTGTGGTTCCCATGGAGTAAACTTGACCTGCAGGAGGGCTGGGGAAGAGTGGATGTGATTAATAGATGCCGTTGTTTTCCCTGGAAATGTACATGCTGAAGTGAAGAACTTTCAGTGCAGGCTTGGCTGAAGCTTTGGGCGAGGAAGAGGGTGAGCAGCACAGGTGGGAGCAGCTTCTGCTCTTGTGAGAGTGGCAGCCCTTGAAGGCTCCCTTGGGGAGTCAAGCTGCACCCTGAGCTCCATGGCTTTCCTCTCCAGCGAGTACAGAGCCCCACATCTCGCACTTGATGATTAATGAGGTGGTTAAGCATTTACATGATATGCTGCTGAATGGGAGATGGAGAAAATGTCCTGACCACAGGGCCACGAGGTACAGCTGCGTTGCTTTTTGACACGAGGAGGACAAAAAGGCATTACTACTGAGAGTGGAAATTATGGCAATTATACCAGGTTTCTGCTGGTATTTTCTGAGTAATTCTCTAAATTAAGTCATCAAAAATGCCCCTTGGCACTGTCCAAGCCGCAGTGGATGGTCGTGTTTGAGGGCATGGGTAGGGCCAGCATCCAGAGGAAGGGTGCCAGTTCCATTCCCACCACTGATGGTGGGAATGGAACTGGCGGTCCCAGCGGTGTTGGGGGGCAGCCATGCTAGGGAGAGACTTGTTTTGTTTTATTTTTCCAGCTCCCCTTCATGCTAAGCAGTGCACAGTTCCTGCATTTCTCTGGGTACTCCAGGAAGGAGCTGATGGGTTGATGGGCAGCCTTCAGTCCTCCTCATGGAAGTGTAACAGTCCATTTCTCCAAGGAGCTTGTGTGCTCACAGGCATCCACTACTGTGTCTCCACTGTGTTTCAAACCATGAAGAGATGGATCTCCTGACCATGAAGAGAGGCAGCTCCTGATAGTGAAAGAATGAAATGTATTTCTCTAGCCCACAAAATGTGAGTGTCAGAGAGGGCCCTTGAGGACCTGGCAATGTGGAGAAAGGAGCTAAAATTGGCAGAGACTCACAGGTGTACAAAGCAGACAGTACACTGAAGAGATGACAGAAATCTGAGACTGAGCAGGGCTCAGGAATTCATCCAGCTTCTCCAGACTCAGAGAAGGAACATATAACCACACTGTCCTTTCTTCTTTTATGTAGATACGTGTATATATAGACTGTTCTTAAAAATTGTGAAGGGTGAGATTTTATGGGATTTCTGTGCTCCTTCTCCAGACCTAACTGTCCAGATCCTTAGAAATTATGTCCAAATTTCTGGCCTAAATCCCCATGCTGGAGTTTATTTCAATTATTTGCTGTCTTCTCTACAGCTGACATGGAGGAGAGAAAACAAGCCCCACAGAGGAGGAGCTGAGCTGTGGAAATGCCTGAGGGAAGGAAGTCTCCTTAACAGTAAGACTGCAGTTTGCAAAAATGAGGTGAGATCTGAGCTGGTGCCACGAGCCCAAAGTGCAAACAGATGGGGGATTACAGTCTGGAGGTGGGATCCCAAGGAGGAATTCCTGTGACTTTACACCCTAAGCACACCTGAAAACCTGGGAGATCAGAGAATAGTAACCGTGGCCCAGGGAATATGAAAATTACAGTTTAGGAGCAAACCATCCCCTTCTGCTGGAGTTTGTCTAAGCAAGTATCTTCTCAATCAACTGACACGTAAAACAAGAGATAACAACAATTGAAAACAGGAGCAGGCAACCAAAAGGAGCTTGCAAGCATTGTTAATTCACTTTGAGACAAAATCAGAAAGGACAAAGCCCAGCTGGAGCTTAGGCTGCCTAGGGACAAAGAGAAATGTGAAGTTTGCTACACATATCTTAGCAGCAAAAGCAAATGTGGAGAAATTGTGAGTCTGCCAACAAATGCATGAGACAACCCACTGACAGAGGATAAGCAAAAAGACCAAAGTATTGAATGCCTTTTGTTTGCATGCATCTTTATTTGCAATGCTTACTCCCACACCTTCACATGTCCAGCATGACTTGAGAAGAAGGGGAACAACCAATAGGAGGAGCAACAAATGAAGGTCTACCTAGAGAAGCTGTAAGTGTTCAGATCCAGGTGAGCAGATGGGATTCATCTGAGGGTGCTGATGTGACTTCATGGCTGCTGTCCATCACCAGGGACAGCTCTGACAACTGGAAACTCTCCTGCAGCATTTTCATGCAAAACCCGGGCAAACATGAATTGGATGAAGTAACTGTTAGATGGACTGAAAATTAGCTGGACCATTAGGTCAAAGAATAATAATCAATGTTGTGATGGGCCATCTGGCAGCCCATAATGAACGGAGGACCCTGGGGAATGAGGCAGGAGCTGATATTGTTCAATATTTCCATCAGTCACCAGGCCGATGACACAGAGGGCACTTTCAGCACATTTGCAGATGGTAGTAGATTAGAAGCAATGACAATCGTTTATGTTTGGCAGAGCTGTTAGAGAGTCAGTCCAGAGGGACCTTGAGAAACTTGGGCCCTATGACAATAGAAACCTGTCAGAGTTCAACAAGGACAGTGCAAACCCTATGCTTTGGTGTAGGATGGCAGACTTCTGCCTACATAACAGCCATGCAGGAAAGGATCTGGGCTTGGCTATGAGACTTCAGTGAGAATTCAGTGCGAGTGAAGCAAATGATATACTGGAGATGCATTAAGAGCAATGTGACTGGCAGTCAGAGCATAGTTATTAATCCCTTCTTACTCAGTGTTGGCAAAGCTGCCACCAAAACAATTTCCTATGTTAGGACTGCAGTTCAGTAGGTCATTGAGAAACTGAAGAAAGTTCACTGGATGGTCAGTGGCCACAAAGAGATGCTGAGGGACATGGGTTTGGGTAGTCTGGCAAAGAGGTGGCTTAGGAGATGTCTGAAACCAGCCTGCACCTACATGAAGGGGAATGACAAGAACAATAGAGCCAAACTCTCCACATTAGTGGCAGCTGTATAGAAAAATCCTGGACCTCACTGGAAT
Source organism: Empidonax traillii (assembly GCF_003031625.1). Taxonomy (NCBI): domain Eukaryota; kingdom Metazoa; phylum Chordata; class Aves; order Passeriformes; family Tyrannidae; genus Empidonax; species Empidonax traillii. The sequence goes on from NW_020956119.1 coordinate 654,004, forward strand.
GAACAGGTTTGTTTCTTAAGGGGCCTGAAGGAGGGTCATGGAGTGGACCCCAGTGATGGAATTCTGACCACCTACTCCAGGTCACAGCTCCCTGTCTAGCTCTTCTGTGGGTTGCCCACCCAACTCCCTCCAAGCCAGTGCCCAGGCACTCATTCCTGCAAGTTGTCTCCCAAAAGACAGCATGGATGATGTGGTGCTAGGTTCTTCCCATGCAATCTTTAACTGGGCATTGCACTCTAAAATGCTTTCACAAGCCTCACACAAGACAACACAAGGCCTGTTTTACATGCTAAAAATACCACTCTCATGGGCTTAAACACAGTTTTCAAATAGTTTCAGCTTTTTTGGACTGAAAGAAAGGGAAAAATTATCCTTAAGGACCTGGGTATTCCAGGGGGCCCAGAAGAGTCCCAAGACAGAATGCTATTTGATGTAGCCCAGCCAGATCTAGGGATGATAACCTTTAAGTAGAGTGAGTAGGGACCAGTCCACGGGACACTGGGACTGGAATTTAGTCTCCAGCTCTCTTTCAGCTGGTAACATAGGCAAAACCCTGGAGACTTCCAATTGATTGCCAGGAGAAACCTCCCCTGTGGCTAAGTCATGTCTGCCAGCTCAGTTCCCTGCCGGGAGGATGTTGAAGACCAGGAAGGGCACAAGCAGAGGTGAAGCCCATTGTGTTGCCTCCACATAAGCAAGAAGCTTTTATAATTGTCAGTTCCCATTGTACAGCTTGCAGGCACGTGCCTGTGTGGTGGGGCTGGGAGCAGAAGTGACATCTCCTTACATCTCCTCTGATGTGCCCCCATGAAGGTGGACCCCTGAAAATCCTGATTTCCTCCTGTGTTTTCTCCTTACTGTGCAAGAGGACAATGAAGGCAGCAAGACAGCTTACTGCTCAGATTAAAATAAAGCTCAGTATCCATATCCTGCCCATATTTTATCAGCTTCATATCTGAACATCTCATTAACACAGGTAAATAGATTATAATGTCTTCTAAGCAAGCTTGCTTAGAAATCCCTGGAACAATCAAAAGCCAGCAAGACTAATTAATTGCATTTGATGCATCAGTTCTTGGAACTGAATCTATATTAGGCAATACCTCTTTGTTCACTCACATTAACCTAATTGCATGCATATTTATTGTGCAGTGTTCTTCAGCATCTAGGCAAAATCAAAGAAGGCTGCTTCACTACTGAGATTGCAATTTCGCACAAGAAATATGGACAGGTTTATATCGGTTTAATAATGCTATTCCATTATTCAACTCCAGAGCTAAAATTAGCAGTCACCTCAACAATTAGATGCATATTTTATTTTCAAGGTATGAGCCTAAATTAGCACAGACCTCTGCCTCTTATCAATAGCTCTTAATTCTAGATAGGCTCTTCTACATCAAGATCATTGGCATGAGAAAGGCATGTGAGATTCAGACTAACTAACAGGCATGTGAGATTCATGTTTAAATGCTAAAGGGTCTCCAGAAGTCACGCTCCATCTGCATCCATTTATTTTGTGCTGAAAAAACATAAACATCCAGATATGACATTTTATAAACCTTTTTATTAGTAAATCACTTACTGATTTACTGTTCGAAAGAAAATGGAGTCAAACCCACCTGCAGAATTGCACCTGATTGTGCTCACTGCAGAAGCACCAGGGCTTTCTTGAGGTCCTCCTTAAAATGATGAGACACCTTTCCCCCTGCCGGGTGGTCAAGGGATGGGGAGCCACTGGAATAGAGCAAGCACTGTATCTCATCTGCACATTCTAATTACAGCCAAAGCCTTGTTATGCAGCAGCCACAAACCAGCCCATTAGGAGAGTTTTTAATAGCCCATATGTGAGCAGTACTTGGGCAGATGTAAAAATTCCCTCTTGACCAACACTATATTTTAAGTACCCTTAATATGCAGGAACATTGCCACTTGAATAGGATACTGCGCACCTTAACAAATGCAATAAACCCAAACAAAGCTCTCTGGTTTAGCCTCTAAACGCTGTCTGAGACATGAAGGGATAAGAGAAAGTGTAAAAAAAGTCATGGCTCTGATACAAAATCCTTAAATGTTCCTCCTGCCTGTACTGATGAAGTGGTTACTGGTGCTGGGCAGAGTGGGATAAGAGCCAGGCCTTTTCTTTCCCAGCATTTGAGTGCAACAAATCTATTTTCAGCCAAACACCTAATCACATCCACATTTATTGCCTGTTACTGTGTTACAGGTAGGTAATACCACCTTAGCTGCTTCAGATCCTAAGGGGCTGCCATTAACATGCTGCTGTCACCGTGGTTTCTCCATGATTTGTGCACTGCTCAGGATTCTCCCAGATCTGTCTCATAAGGTCAAAGAGACCTTTGAACGTAACACCAAAAAAAGAAATGGCATCTGTGGGAAGTCTGCTTGCTGAGCGTGCTTCAGATAAAACCTCACTCTTAAAGGTTCGTGGAAGGGGTCAGGCTCTGAACCCCAGACAACAGGCACATTGCTTTGCCTGCACTGGGGTTTGTTTGCAGAAGGGGAAGGAAGTATCAACTGCAGGACCAGAATTTGTAGTTCACCCCACTGTCCCAGAGGGCGGAGAAGGCAGTCCTCTCTTCTCAGAGGTGCTGCCAGTAACAGTATTTATTGATATTGGCTTACCATCCCAAGGGATAAAATTACTATTAAATGTTTGCAAGGACCATTTGAAACCTGAGAAGAGGATGTCTTTTGTAATGGGGAAAGAGCCAAATACCTCAGAAGAGAAATATTCCAGCTTTAAGAATTAATTACCACTTCCGAGTAATGCAGGCTGACAAATAACCTTGCACAATTTCCTGGACCGATACATTTTAATGGCAATGTTGTGCACAGATCAAGAGCAAAATACAGTTGCTGAACCATGACCCTGCAAGCTTGGGCATATGCCTTTGCCCAAATAATTGTCCAGCAAAGCCCAGAGGAGGAAGCATGGGTCTAAAGCAGCCACCTTTGCACAGCAGCTCACGAGGGCCTCTGGGTGAGGACTGCTCCTAGGGATGGCTATTTTCAGTACAAAAGAAAAACATGGATAGCAAACTACCAAGTACACTTTTCAAAACAGCATCTATGAAGCTCTGTAATCATTATTCAAAATTCACTACGTAGCTTTTTCAGTTGTAAATCGAGTATCATAGGGCAGTGGAATGAATGCTCAATCTCCATATCCTAATTTTTCTTTTGGTAGTGTAGGAAAATAGTATGTAATTGGTTATGGTCCACAATATACGCTGGCATAACAAGTCACAATATGTATTTGTACTTCTTTCAGTCAAGAGCATCAAGCATTGAATGCAAGGAAAACTTCGTAAAGCAATTCTCTCAAAATCATTTTCAATAAAAAGGCTTTGCTTTCTCCTTCTTTTGAGATAAGTGAAATGAGGAGAGTGGTGGAACAAGTAGTCTCAGAATCAATAGGGTTTTCTGGAAATCTGAATTGTCACTAATTACCCCAAATCCAAGCTGACCTGCTGTTTTGAGAGCCATGCTCTAACTCATAACAATAAGCTTTTCAGGAATGTCACTCTGAAGGTACCTCAGGAAGACAGCTGTTTGGAGCACTGTATGTACTTCAGTGCAGTGACCCAACAACAGCATCATGCCCAGAGATATTGTTCCTAGAAGGACAACTGACTTGTAATCCTCACTTCAGAAGAAATTGCTGCTGTACTGGTGTGAATCACCAGCAGTCATATTCCAAGTGCAACAACTGGCACAAAAGGTCACCTTTACCTAAAGGACTTTATTCTGAATCTATTCAGAACTTCCTAAATAAACAGCAGATTCACCAAAAGCTAATGAAGTTCCCCAGGAATAAAATTGTTTTACAGGAGGTCCCAGCATGGGATGCAGATTTACTCCTAGTCATCCATCCATCCATCCATCCATCCATCCATCCATCCATCCATCCATCCAAACAACTTGGAACACTTTTGCTCCCTATCTGAAGCTTGTACCCAGTTCTTGCCCTTAGTGTGAACACAGTCCTTGTTCATTGTCTTCTCTATCCACAGTCCTTCATATGAACAAACGACAGAGTAAAGCATGAACCTGCAGCACTGACCATCACAAGTGCTGAGAGGCAAGTCCCTGTCAAGAGACACTGAGGAAGTAGCCTGGGCCCAGTTGCTTGAGTGGGACAAGAAATTAAGGGGACAGCCATAAAGCTTTTTGAAGAAAACATTCCTATCCCTGTCTGATCTGATCTGCAGCTCCTGAACTGAAGCACACAGAACAGGGTGATGGCAGCTGCTATTTTAAAATTCATGAAGTCTTAAAGCATTACTGGATGATTTCAGAGCTTGGAGCTAACTAGACAAAATAGTCCAACGGGGGGGAGATGCTGATGTAGTAGCAGCCATAATAGTGCGCACACATCCCTGCTTCTGAAACCCACTCATCCGTCTTGTCAGGGAAAATTGCTGTGATTCTGTTTCATGGCGCAGGTGGTGGGAGGAAGGAGGCAGCTGCATATTTTCCTCTGATAAAGGAGAAAGGCCAGGCTATGCTCCACTAACCTTCCTGAAGCCACCCTGGCCTCTCTGGGAAGGGCTTAGAGACTGATGATGGCAAATACTCAGTAGGGAGGGCATAAGTGGCCATGACTCAGGAGAGACAAGGCTATGGAGCTCCTCTGCTAGCACTTGAGACGTTTTTTCCTCCCTGCCCTGGTGTGCCCCTCTTTGCCTGCTCACTCAGGACTGAAGAAGATGCTGGGGCAAAATGAGCTGGGAGCCAGCAGGCTCCTTCTCTGCTTTTCCTGTCAGCTCATGGTGGAAAACTGGGTGAAGGTAGATGTGCACCAGCCAGGGCAAATTCAGACAAACAGCATAAATGTCTAATTTATGTACCTGTACCCAAAAGTGTTATTCAGAATGGCCCAAGTCAGCCACTGCCTTTGGCTAAAGGTTAGTCAGAACAGCCCTCCCTCCTTGCCATAGGCATGCTTTAGTCAGTCAGATTCCCCATTACATCCCTGAGAGGCTCATCCTGCCCAACATGTGGCCAGAACAGCCCAACAGCATGAGAAGTGTGAGGAGAGGATGGAAGGGTTTGTGCCTTGACCTGAACATGGGTGCATATATAGCAAAGTCCATCTCTTCAGCCTGTCCCCGTGACAGAAAGAGACTGGGAAAATGACTGTTTACCCTCCTGCTCTTGCCCATCCCTGCCCATCGTGTGTCTACTGACTCCTGCACAAACTCTCCCCCATGTACCATGGTGGGGTCCTGAGCTTCTGCTTTGCCAGGGGTAGCTGGAGGCACCCGAAGTCAAATTTCCCCGTGAACGTGTGGCCTGTGTGATGAGTGCAAGTCTGCCAGGGATGTGCTCATTCTTATCAATCTTATCCCCCTGCCACCCTTGAGACCCCAGCTCAGCATCCTGGGCCTGGCAGAGCAACTCTCACAGCAAAGAAGTATTTAACACGTGTTAAAACATGTATTAACACATTTAAACAGTACTTTGATTTGTCCAGGCTGTCACTATGCTTTTGACACGAATTAACTCCAAGTTTTGGACCCAGTTGTCAGTCCCAGTTTCAGTCTGTTCCTGCAGGTCTGGATCTGCTTCCCTTTCAGCTCTCCTGTTCCCTTTTGTAGAGCAGCACAGGGCCTTCAGGGAAGAGACACACAGATAACATGCCTGGACTGACACAGGCACATAGCTCTGGGTGGGGAATAATGCTGCTGGCATCCATACCCCTACCCAGTGCTAACACAGGCCTCTGAGGCTTCCACAAGGAGCATAATCTTTACCTTGCTCAGTCACCCACCCCTAAATTACCACCATCAGAAAGGCCTTCATTTGCCTTTCATTTACCTTTCATTTTCCTAGGAGGTGGCCTAGAAAGCTTCAAGTCTCAGGGGACAGAAACAGCACAGAATGCCCCGTCACTACTTGCCTTTCCTAACAAAAGGAAATGGTCTTTGGACCTAATCTGTGAGATTTTAAAAAATAAAGTCTTACTCGTGTTGCGCTCAAGTGCGGAAAGCAGTTTGTCCTGTACAGATTAATCCACTTCTACACTTTCTACTCAGCATGGAACAGTTTTATTTTTTACATACATATTTGAGAGGCACACTTGAAGAGCAAAACTCACATTCTGTGCTCAGACATCCAGCAAACAGTTAATAAACCCCATTCTAGTATGCTTTAGAGCTTATGTGAAATAAGAGTAAAAAGTCTGACCTGTTTCCAATAGCTACAAAATTACCCTGGAGAAGATAAAGATGTGATTCCTTTTAAACGTAGCTATTTTCTGTTCAGGGAACCTACGCATCAGTCCTTCCTATCACACATCTCCAGAGAAAGCAACAGCCATCCCACACACTCCTCTGTTGCGGATTGCTCAGCACTTTGTTCCACAGTAATCTGTAGGAGAAACTCAACCCTCCTGTTAAGTGCTTGGGGCTCAAAAGATTAATTTTGTGGAACAGATCAGAAGCACATCAGAAATTGGACCTCATTCCTAACAGCTTATCAGCATTCAGGCTATTACAGGTACAAACAAAACAGCAGTTCTGAGAGAGGAAAGCAGTCCTGTTATAATCAGCATTCTTACAGTTTCATATTTTCATGTTGAATAGAGTTGTTTTTTTTTTTTTTTCTCCTATAAAGGAGAAAAAGGCTTTCCAAGCACTTTACAAAGGCAGGTGAGTTACAACATTATCATTCCCATTTTACAAACAGGAAACTGAGGCCTCAAAAAAAAAAAAAAAAATCATTTGAGTAGCATAATACAGCAAATCCCAGCCCAAAATAGAAATGGAATCAAAACCTCCAGGCAAAAACTCTTTTTCTCCAACTACTTCTATTTAGTTGCTATATAGCTTTTTTCTTTTTTTTTTGGTAAAATTAACCCAACCAGTCAAATGAGAGAATGGCAAGGAAATTGCAAGCCTTGACATACTTACTTCTATACTGCTGGCATTAGTACAAAAATAAATATTTTTATTAACTAGTTTACAAAAATAAAGTCTATTAAGTCACACAGGATCTCACTGGGAGGTTTATTTGACTTTGGAAGATAAAGCCTGTTTGAAACGTCTCTTTAGATCTTGCATGTTGGGAGATTTGGGCCGAGGGATGATAGACGTCCGCCTCCTATCCGTGCTGCCGGCATGCTGTAGTTTGCTGACCTCCTTGCAAAGATACTGGAAGACATCACAGACGCCTTGGGAGTCATCACTCGTGGAGATTTCCAAGAACAGGCTGCCCAGTTCATTTGCCAGCTGTAGTCCCTCTTTGGCCTGTACTTGCCTGGCATGGAGGAGGTCTGCTTTGTTCCCCACAATAATGATGGGAGTCCTGGCATCTGGGTGGACCTTGCGTATGTGCTGGTAGAGTGGCTGGACTGATTGGTAGCTGCTGTAGTCTGTGATGGAGTAGACCAGGAGGAAGCCCTCTGCCCACTTCACACACCTGGACAGGGAGTCCGGCACCTGCACACAGTCTTCCTGCACCTGCAGTGTAACAAAGAGCACAGATTAGGCATTAGGTGGTGACAGTATAAAGCCTATAGCACAGACAGCACCGTCAAGCAGGTCCAAAGGGAAGCCTGAGTTCTGTCTCAGGAGACTAAGTCTGGGCATGTACGAAATCTGGGCTCAGAAGCTGAGCTTCTGGGCGGCAGAGAAGAACCGATCGATTCAAAGCATCTCCGTACCTGGATGCACCCCGGCGTGTCTTGGATTTGTACGGCAACGTGGTCCCCCTCCAGATGGACCATCCGGGAGTAGAGGTTGCCTGGGGAGCAGAGAGCCGTGAGCCGCGGCCGCGGGGCCCCCGCCGCGCCCGCCCCGCCGCCCCCCGCCTCACCTGTGTTGGGCTCGTAGTCCCCGATGAACCGCTTCGTCAGGAACCGCACGATCATGGCTGAAACACAGAGCGGCCGCGTTAGGTGGGGCGGACGGGCGGACGGAGGGGCAGGGGAAGGGGACGGGCAGCCCCGCGCCCCCCGCACTCACCGCTCTTGCCGACGCCGCGGGCGCCCAGCACGGCCAGTCGGACCTGGGCGCCGGGCGGCGCCGGGGGGCACTCGGCGATGGGCGCCAGCAGGAAGGGCTGGGACATGCTCGGCAGGCGCATGGGAGAGGCGGCTCCAGAGGGCTCGGAGCGGCTCCGCTCGGCTCAGCCGGCAGCGCCCGGTGCGGGTGGCCCACGGCGGCCTTTAAAGGTTCCGGCGGCAGCACCGCCCCGCTCCCGCGGCACCGCCTCCCCGGGAGCAGCCCGCCTCCGGCTGTCCCCCCGCAGCGCTCTCCCCGAGTGCCCCTCAACGCCATCCCCCCGCTGTCCACCCTGGCTGTATCCCTGCCCCTTCCTCCCCGCCACCCTCCCTGTTCCCGGGGCGTTGAGGGGCCCCGGTGGGCGCAGGCACCAGTGGGCTGGGGGAGAGAGAGCCCATGCAACCTGTGGCCCAAGTTTGGGGCAGGCACTGCAGCACCCTGCTGTGCATCGCCCCGGCCCGAGGCAGGCGGACAGATGCCAACAGAAGCCTCACTAGATCTGGGATTTGCACTTCTATGCCCCAAACCAGCCCCAACCACTGCAAGAGGCTCCAGCTTTATGCACTACCCTTCCTGCAGCCAAGGACTTGAGCCTCGAAAGAAAGGAAATTGATTTTTTACCTCAGACTGTTTTGTTTCCTGCACCTGGACACATTCCTTCACACCCAGTCTTGAAACCCCGGGTTGTGGATCAAGCAACAGCCAGCCCTGAAACCTAAGTGGTGTTGATTTGGCCCTTTGGGTTTCTGAAGTGGAAGAATTTCAGAGAAGAAAGGTTCTCCACCACGGGCTGCCCTTAAATGAGCCTCAAACCTGCAAGCAGCTGTGGGGATGTTTCAGTTTCTGCAAACCGTTGCCCAGGCTTCGGCAAAGCTGCTTCTGCTGTGCACTGCTTTGTAAGCATGTAAGTGCTTACAAGATAAATAACCCATTCAAAGGCTGCTTTCATTTTTATCAAGGAGATAGCACATACCAGCACAGAAGAGGCCAGTGGCTGGTACTCAGAAGGAGTGATCTCACAGTATTGAAGGATGGAGTTACTGTGGGAGCTGCTGGGCCCTGGCTGTGGGGTTGATGCCCAAGGGCAGCTGAGGTGGCCCTGGATGCCCACACAGGCAGCTGGGCTGAATCTTGGCAGAGGTGGGGCTGTGCAATGGTGCTGCACTAAGTCATCTTCCCCCCACCTAATTACAGTTCTCAGAAGATGCATTGCAATGGCAAGTCATGTTTTTCCCCACTTTCCTCTTGTCCTCCCCCTCCATCTTTCTCCCTGCACCCTTGCAAGAGCCCAAGTACCTGACCATCTATGCATTTTTTTAGATATCCTCAGCCCCAGTGTCTCCAGTGACAACAAAACTCATAACGAGGGCACCAAATAACACTGCCAGCTCTGGCCTACCAGAGAGAAGGTGTTCCTGAGGAAAGTGGACCCTCAGCACTGTGGGGACAGAGATGGGGAGGAACTGCTACCTGCTTCCCATGGGCTCAGAGTTCATGCAGGAAGCTAAGGCATAGGTCAAGCCCTGTGCCCTGCAGCAGCCAGAGGACCAAACACCCCCCTTGCCAGTGCTCTGCCCTGTTTAAAGATTCGCCCCTGGTGCCCCAGAAATGTTCTCCCAGTGACAGTTCCACTGCTCTATGTTGAAGGGTTGCACACACTCCACAGTAGTTAAAAACATGCTAATTAACATCAGTTAAAATAGTATCTGCAGAAAAGCAGGGTGGAAGAAGGGCTGTTGATTATTTGTGTTACTCCAGAGCCTAAGAACCCCTATGATAACACCAAGGGCCCTTTTAACCTCAAAAACCCATTGTCTCTAAAGCTTCTACTTCACTCCCCTTCATGCCAGCAAGCCCTTTTCTTTTGTAAAAAAGATTTTTCATGTATCACTAAAAGCTTTAGGTTTCCAGACGTTCCTACTACTGTCTTCTGCTCCTATTGTCACAGGATCATTTGTCTTGGCCTTGCTCACAGTGCCTCCACCAGCTATTCTTATACATTTCTTTACAAAAGAGCTATCAGAGCACATTCAGTGTGCCTCTGAAAGAATGCTACTTAAACAAGTCCATTCCAGGCAGATGGTTCCCAGGCATTGAACTGTAAAAGCAGCAGTATTAAGCAACCAACCATTCCCAAAACTTGAGGAGCTGCTACTTTCTGGGCAGCCGTAGAGCTCATGCTGACTCACCTGCTCCTGAGAGCATCCCCAAAGGGCAAATGGAGCATCCCCAAAGGGCAAATGGTGATGGTCAAGCACACAAAGAACAGTGTACAAGGTCAGGTAGGACACCCTGCAAAGGAATTAAATGTCTGGGGTGTGACAGACTATATTTCCATCAACACCTACCCAGGTACAACAGGAGCAGCTCAGTAAATTGAAGCAGTTGAGACTCAGATAAGCTGTCTCCATTCTGCAGACTAAGCATCCCTGGGATGCACAAGCCTCAAAGCTATTCCAAGGAGCCTTTCCATTCTCAGCTCTGCAAGTGCCACTTGGAAGTGCCAGGCTGTACTTTCAGCCATCCTATGCAGATGGCCCATGCCACTATCCTAATGGTCTATCACTTATCCCCTTTCCCACAGGAACACTGCTCAGTGCCAGGTATGCCATACTGCTGCCTGACCCACCTCCCTGTTCCAAGCTCAGGTAACGTTCAACTCTGAGGGAGAGTAGGTGGCTTACTCCTGTGACTGCAGCAGGGACAACATCTGAAAGCCTCTGGAGCTCCTTCTTCTCCTAAGAAACAAAATACACAGTTTTCCTGGGAGTTGTGGAGTCAACCATAAACTCTGGGCTTAGTATTAGCAGGACCATGTGGGATCACTCATAACAGGCACAAAGCTTTTCTATGTGGAGAAGCACCAGTAAGAACTTTGGCCGTGAGCTGCCATGACTTCAACACACTCCTCTGAACCCAGAGGAGCACAAGCCCATGTTCAAGACTGCAGCTATTCCTTACACTGCCCAATTCCTGCTGATCAATGGCTCAACAGTCTGGAGTGAACATGGACAAAAAGGTGATTGAGGGCCCAGGGGCTATCACCCAAAACCTCTTCTTCCAGACACTAGAAAATGAAATCAGCTACCGCAGCCAGAGTTTTGTATTTTTCTGAGTTCTTGAGCTGTATGGGTGGTGTTGGTGGGAGCGATGTTCCTATGCAGTGCTTGAGCAAGGATGGTTATGACTGTGTACATCCCAGCAGCTATAACTTGATTCTTACATAGACCATGGTAGTACATCCACTGAGGCAGATGCATGAACACAAGAAGCTCATAATCTCTGACTTCCATACCACCACCCTCAGCATTGCAGGAACAGCTGGCACCTTCTTCCCATGCGAGGAGAAGAGTGTTTGCAGCAACAGGGAGCCACTACCCTGTGGATGACACTACCTGCAGCCGAGTCATGAGGTCCTACCCAATGATGGGCCCAGTTTAACCCTGTCTTTTTCACCACACAGCCTAAATTACAAGAACCTCTGATGCCTTGCAGCCTCTGCAAGGACAGAAGTGGGATAGGGAAAGTCACTTTCTCTGGCAGGTGTGTGTGCAGCTCTTGGCATCCCCTAGATGTAATCCCCTGCTGACACTCCAGCACAGCATCTGGGTCTGGAATGCCAGCCACCTTTTTGATGTCGTGGGCCATGAATATGCTGAGCCCAGGACTGCACTGAGGACAAATGGGAGAACATGAAGACTGTTTACCCCATCCAATACATACAGTGGGAAGATTATAAAAGTGTGAACATTGCTTACATGTCCTCCTGGCAGCTGCAGGAATAGGGCTGGAGGCACCTACAAATCCCTTGTCCCGCTCAGGTGTCTACCCTTCTGGGGTCCTCAGCCCACAGCCCCTTTGCACAGACACAGTTCCTCCTCCTCCCCAGTCCTTTCTGCTCTCAGATCCTAGTGTTGCTATACTGCTAAAAAAGACAAAGCCAACAGCTCAGAAGGCAGCTTCCTTGCTGCTTCTCTAGAAGAAAACAGGAGATTTTGGCAAGGTTTTTGGCAAGAAAGCAGATGCAAAGGTTTGAGGCAGTAAAGGAGGAGGCAAAGAGCAGACAGCTCAGCCTCCAACTCCTAATTAGGCTCCCTGGAACAGACACAAAGCACTAACATTAAGTGTAAAGGCTTGCTGAACTCCCAAAGCAATCCACCCTCCACCTATTGCATAGGGACAGTGTCTCTACCAGCTCTGGGATAACAAAGTCTCTGTGATAGAAGGGAGCTGAAAGACACTGTGAACCTGATGAAAATTATTCCATAATTCTGCTAGTTCAAGGTGTCCCCAATTATACGAAAAACCTCTGGCTTAGAATCATGGAGAACTCTTGTGAAATCTGCAAAGTATTGTGGAATGAGACTTCAGCTGTCACAGCATGGAGAGGAAACACCTAGCCTGTAGCTGGCACACTCACTGCAAGCTTTTGCTTACTAGACACAGCCTTAGAACACGACCACAAGAGAACCAGTTACAGCTTATGGGTCTAAGTGTGTAAAACCCCTTCCAGAGCAAGTAGGAACTTGTGACTCCAAACCCTGTAAAGAAACATGCTCCATGTTTCAGCTCATAACTGAAGATGTCCTGACAGGCAGTTCTTCAACAACTTTTCCCGATTCACAGATCTCCCTCTTTCGTCCAGACTGTGCAAAAACAGGGCAGCTGAACACATGGGAAGCAAACTTCACCACCAGGTACTGAGATCATTAAATGTCTGGGCTGTGCTTCTGAACACCTCAGATGCCCATGAAAACCACCACCACTGCTGCACTGAGTGCAACTAATGGGTAGTTTCTGTAAACCCAAGACAGGTTACACCTTGGTTAATTTGTCCCATTTCCAAACATTAAAAACCCCGAAAAATCTACTCTCTTCCTGTACAAACTTAGCTTCGTTTTCAGTCATTTCTGGGAATCCTGATCATGGAAAGCATTCCCTCCTTCTCAGCCCACACACAGATTCCAAATACATGTTTAGGACCAACTACTGTTGGCATAGTGACCTTAAATACACAGACACTAAATAGACAACTGTTGCAATGCACAGCGCCTCTGGAAGCACGGCTTTTAAACGAGATCACTGTAATGCTGTCCAGTTTAATTATTCCAAATAGTTGAAAATAAACTCAAAAGTTTAAAACTATGCACCACTTATGATGGTAATCATTTCATCGTAATACTGCTACAGCTAATCCACTGAGATTTTGAAAAATGAGTACAAACCAAACACAGAACCAAAATAGCATGAATGAGAAGCAAATTTAAAATACCATCACCAAAGTCCGTATCCAACAAAGCCTCCCACTTAATTCCTACAGACACAAAGCCTAGTGGAAAATGATGCTTATCTTGAGAGGCAAATACCAATTTTAAATGGCTGTGGAAAGCAACAAGCCAAAGAAGCTGATGAATACAATTAGCTACTCCAAGAAAAGCCCACAAAAGCTAAGTGCATGAGCTGCAACAGTGAGGGTTTCTGGAAATGGTGATGCACTCCATGTCCAATACATATGGCGTCAAAATACAGCACATGCCACATATCAGTCTGCTAATGGGCAAGCTTTGCTCCAGCTTCTTCAAGTCACTTATGAAGTCATTACATCTATAGAGCCTGCTCGATCTTCCAAGATGGGATCTTGGGGAAACTTCAAACACAACACCTGCTCACTGGAACTTGGAGGCTCCAGCACCTAAAGCCTGGCACCCTTAAGCACCAGGCCGAGCCAGACTATGAATTTAAGGTCTGAAACCTACATTCCACAAGAATGGGAACACCCACAGTTGAGTGAGTAAAATAAAAAACAAAGCTCATATTGTCTCCACTTCTTACTCCCAAACTCACCAGCTGCCCTGCAATTCACTGCTCAATAACTTTCAACAGTCAATACCTACAAATGGAATGAGGTCACTTGCTTCTCTAGTATTTTACTCTTCACACAGACATAATTTTTACATCACTTACTCAAGGTAGCTAAGCAATGCCTGACATCGCACTTAAAGGTAAAATATTATTTAGCTGTATCTACAACACAATTAGCTTGAATTTATGCATTTTCAAGGCTAACCAGGCAGGTTACATTCAGCAGTCTCTAGCAAGCTTCATGCTGTTTCAAATAAAGCTCGCAAAACCAGCGTTTAGTAAATAGTCAGCTGAAGATGTTCTTCCATTCAAGAAATGCACAGGTAGCACTGGGCTTTTGTGAAGTATCAATACACCTCGGATGAGAGGAATGCATTAGGACATCCAACAAGCATGCAATAAACACAAAACGCAAGTGTTTAGCTATGCTACCTAATTAAACTGTTAAAAATCAAAATATAAAGGCTGGCAGATTTGGAATTAAAGCCTTGTTTCCAAACTACCATTATTTTATAAGAATGCTTACTGGCATGGGGATGTCCTAAATGTCCTTCTTTTACAAGTTACAATGATGAAAAATCCAAATCCACGAAAATCTGCCCACGGCCATTTCTCCAGAGGTTGTTTTCAAAAATGGCTTCCACAATTCCTTGGTATTTATGAGGCCCCTTAGCCAAAAGCTTAACTTTCGAGTGACTCTGGACAGTTCTTGGTACATGTTCTGAAGTTTGCTGGTGAAATATTCCACATCCTCTCATATTACCTCATGATCATTACTAAGCACTAGCAAATTTCAATGTTCTCACGATGTATAGTCTATATAAATGACTAAACTCGTCAGCAAAAGCTGCAAATGATTTAAATGACTAAGCATGAGGGTAATGCAAGTTAAAAAAATAAACTTCAATAAAAGAGGTTTCTAAAGCATCTATTTAAACACAGAAAAACCCCTAAATGAATCAGCCACAATCACATACACTTGTCCAAAACCAGATCTTTAATTTATTTTTGTATACGCGCATTATGCCATGAATTCATAGGGAATTGGCTCCAGCAGTTCTGGGTCCTTGCCATTAGTTCTCACGAAGTGTGCTTCTCTTGGTGGAGCAGGCTGCAAACAGAAAAAACCAAAGAAAATTCATGGCACTAAAGCTCAAAAACAACCTTACAGAAAATACGTTCTGACAACCATTTAACACCTTATTATATAAACATTACAGCAATTTTACCATTCCTAGTCTCTAAAATTTGATTCAAGGAGTAGCAGTAAGAACATGGATCTGCTAGAAAGCGTGCTCAGCTCTCAATGCTGAATTAAAAAACCTACGCTTTACTCTCAGCAAGTAACCAACCCAGCGACCGTGATGTACCCTGTGGTTCCAGAACAGCCATTACCTCCTCTCTGAAGTCTCATTATTAATTTTTTCTTAAAGGGTTACAACAGAACCTATCGCAACTAAAAATTCAACTAAACCAAAGACACTACTACTGATCCTAGAAATCAGCCAGAGCTGCTACTGCAGATCAGCGACAGAACAGGAAGCATTCAGCCCTTTGTTCACAGCCAAGAGCAGAATTTTCATCCTGGCAAGTGAAGTTCTGTTCAGGCACCAAACGTATCACACAGCTCAGATGCAGACACACCGTGTGCTGCCACTCTACTCAAATAATTAACCTCCCCCAGAAGGACTGCGAACCCAACAGACACATTACCTGACGTTTCAGTTGAACCCAAATGCCTTTTTCTTTTGCTTCCTTTTTCTTCCTTTCATTTTCCTTCACACGCTGCAGAAAGCTGTCTCTGCTCTTGGAATGTTTAATGTGCTCAATACGCACATTAATTCTCTTGGCAAGAATCTTGCCCCTAAAAAAGGGAATCAGTTTTCAATTTACTGCACTGTTCCTTTAAACCTAAATTAGAGACCTTACATGAGTAACTCCATAAGCTCAATTACAGGTAATTTTTCTTTAAAGGGCAATACCTCAAAACACACATCTGCAGATGCACATTAGATATAACTAAAAGCTTATTAGTATATAAAAACGTGCTGACAATTTGAAGTTAAAATAGTAGAGAATACATCATTTTAGCCTTGTAGCATACAAAAAAATTATTACCAATGTACTCCAGTCCAATTCCTGTAACACCATACCAACTTGTCTTTTTCTGACTAAACTGTACAAAATGCAGCTGGATGCAGCTACAAACTAGTATCTGAAAAGGGCTTCAGTACCAACATGAAGCTTTGGCTGAAAGAAACCCATTAGGTAACGTCACTGAAAATGCCACTCAGTAAAATAAAAACTGTTTCCTTTGACAGGATCCAAGTCAAACGAGCATCATTTGCTTGGGTTTTAAAAGGAAATATACTTTACCCACCGTGAATGACCAATCAAGACAACAACTGTCTAACTGGCAAAGTGAAAGGAGGGTGCAATTACACAACAACCTTCTCAAATGCGAAGTTTTAACACACAGAATTTGATTACTTACTTAACCTGCTTGTTAACAATAATGCCCACAGCATGCTGAGTAACATTATATACCCTTCCAGTCTTCCCATGGTAACATTTGTGGGGCATGCCTTTTTGAACAGTACCCATACCCTGTTAAGAAGTAAAATAAGAAAGGAAGGAAAAAAAAAAAGGGGGGGGGAAATAGTAGTATTAAGGATTTATTTCTCAGAAGTAATTTAAAGTATATGTTTCAAATTATTTGAAATTCATTTAAAAATACTCCTATTTCATCCTTGTTAGAATTTATAATCATGCATTTTATATCTGAAGACCACCACATTTTGCTATGTCAGGTCTGGTTGCTTTCAGTGTCGGTGAAATGACTGATCACTTTGCTTTCAGCAAAAGCAAGCAATCACAAGAGACATTCATCATCAAGCTCCAGTGCATCAAAAAATGTCAATTCTCAACAGTTAATTCTCTCCAAGAGACAAATAACAAACAAGCAAATTATACACCACCGTCTATGTCACTGATATAAGAACAAAGCATTTCAAATAAAAGCAAAGATTCAACAAAGTAGGTGTCCTTGGTGAAACGTTTTCAGATTCACTACAACCTAATTTGGAAAATATAACTGACTTTAAAAAACAAATTCTAAAAAATATCAAGCGATGGAAACACCGCCCGACTTTCCCCCCGTATTTATATGATGTATCCTTACATTTATTTCTTGGTTTCTAGTTTCAATATGGCTTTGCAATTACCAACTCTGTGCATATTTATTTTAAGAGATGTAACTATGAGCTTCCACACCATAAATCACATCTCTTCTGAAGAGTAGGCTTAAGTTGGGCAAAACACAACATCTACTCAAGGGACAGCTGAGGTTCCTAAAAAAGTAGTGCCAGAAGGCACCGCACAGCAACCTGAGCATTAGATATGGTATCTTTGACTCATGTTTTTCAGGCTGAACACAACACCAGCCAAATTATACATAAAAACCCCACGTAAACCAGCACGTGATACTGGATCAGAAGCACTGTCATTCCAGTACTGCTCCAAAAGTGAGCGCAGGGTACTTGTATTGACACAAATGACCCAAATAACAAAAAAAGACACCTCAGGAAACCAGAGACTGAAAAGTATTACACTGTTTTAGCTTTAAATTATGAAGCACTGCAGAAAGTACCTTGATATCAACTATATCACCCTTCTTGTAGATCCGCATATAGGTAGCCAGAGGGACAACTCCTGTTAAGAGATACAAATTTGGATACTTTTAAAGCCAAGAGTTTCACATTCACACATTAAAAAGGATGGGGGACACAAATCATGCATTTGATTTTCCTAAATACACTAAAAATCAAGGTATCTTTTTTTTTAAAGCAGTAATTACCTTTTTACACACTTCCAATTTTTAAAAAATCAAACTCAAGAAAAATAACAGTTTTAATTGTGTTCCTAGTGCCAAAGTTGAAAAGGCATTAAACTATTTATTGCTTCTTTATAAATGCAAATATTCTAACTGCTTATTGCTCAGACACAAAAAACTCTATGTTCTAAATAACTGCTGGAATATTTTCTTTACCTTCAAAATAATTTTCAGGCAGTGACAGAATCAGCATTGTTACTGCTGACAAGCAATCAGAGTACCAATGCATCTGCAGTAAGAGCTGAGGGTTTATCTGCATACTGTTATACGGTTTTTAGCCCAAGCTGTCAAAAATCCTTTAACACAAAACACTGCTTCACAAATGCTCCTCGGGGACTGCTGACATCCATCAGGTCAGTAACTTGATGCAGTATTCTTACTGCCAGGTATACTCACCATGCTTGCGGAACGGCCTTGAAAACATGTAACGCGTCCCCCTCCTCTTTCCCTTTGTGTTCGTCATCTTGGCAGATTACTGCAAAAGCAAAGGCAAATTATTCACAACTACCAGTTCGCTCCCTAAAAATCTGATGGCCCTTTAAGGTATTTCAGAAAAAACAGTCTTTAGGCCTACTCAGAACGACACTGCTTCTAAACTGCTGTGTCAATCCAAGCAATGCTATTCATTCAAGACGTCACCAGCAATCAGATACCACAGGGTAACTCAGGTTAGAATTGATGCTAGCAAGTCACCCAGCTCAAACTCCTGCTTAAAGCAAGGTATACTATGAGATCAAACCAGGCTACTCAGGGCTTTGCCTATCAGGTCTTGAAACCCTTTAAGGATCACAGAATATTCTGGGTTGGAAGGAACCAACACTAGTCAAAATCCTGACCCTGTACTGGACGACCCAAGAAGCAGATCATGTGCTTGACAGTATTGTCCAAACACTTCTTGAACTCTGTCGGTCTTGGTGTTGTGACGACTTCCCTGGAAAGCCTGTTCCACTGCCCAACCACTCTCCAGGTGAAGAACCTTTTCCTGACATCCAACCTAAACGCCCCCTAGCAAACCTTCAGGCCATTTCCTCGCGTCCTGTAACTGGTCACCACAGATGAGCGCCTGCCCCTCCACTTCCACTCATGAGAAGGTTGCAGACTGCAATGAGGCCTCCCAAGTGACCTCAGCCGCTCCTGCTATGGCTTTCCCTTTACACCCTACTGCACAGCCTCCCTGGGCAACCTGTTTGGAGGCCTGGATGTTCTCACGATGAACATTTTCCCCCTTATATCCAGTACGAGCTTCTCATTCTGACTTAAGCCGGCTGTGTCACACTCCTGCCACGTGCCCTGCCCAAGACAGCTTCCAACTCAGAATATTCTGCGAAATCCGTGAAACCTCTGCCCCAGGTTGGCTACTCCCCGCTCTCTACAGGAAGTACTCAAAAAGTAGAACCTCCACCACCACATTTGCCGGCCGATATTAAGTCTGGCACAAGGCACACACGCCGTTCCTGCCCTGACCTCCCGCCGGCGGCCGCGCCGTGTCCGGGTCCCGCCGCCACGTGCTGCCGCCCCGGCGGGGCCCCGCTGCTCCGCTCCTGCACCCACGGCCGGCCTCGGCGTCTCCTTCCTCCCTCCCATCCTCCCTGCATCCCTCAGCAGCCGCCAGACTGGCAACCCACCCCCACCGGAGCCCAAGGCCTGCTCGCTCCCTCCAGCGCCCTAACAAGGCCGTGCCACCCCCGCCGGAGCCGGCGGCCCCCGCCCGCCACTGCCGGCAGCGCGATCTCCCTGGCCACCATCCTCCTGGCCACATTATCCCCCCGGATCCCCTTCCCCGTGTCCCCCCGGGGCAGCGGAGCGGCCCCGGCGCTCACCGTGCGTGCGCTCAAAATGGCGCCCGGCTCCGAAAGAGAGGGGCGTGGCGCCGCGCCCTCCTTTAAGACCGGGGCCCTGGCGGGGCTGCCCGCGCCGCGCCTGACGGGGAGCGCCGCGGAGGCGGCATGTCGGGGGCGGAGGGGTGAGTCGCGGCGTTCCCTGGGATGGTGATGCCCAAAAACGGCCGCGTGGGTGCCCCGCTCGGAATCTGACCCTTGGGCTAAAGGGGAGACAGCCGCTGGGGGTTTCATGGCTGTGCGTGTGTTTTCATGGCAACGGGCAGACACTGATGCCTAGGAAGTTCCGCCTGAACGTGAGGAAGAACTTCTTTACCGTGCGGTGGGACAGATTGCCCGGAGAGGTTGTGGATTTTTCCTCACTGGAGATATCCAAGAACCGTCTGGATGCAATCCTGTGCCATGTGCTCTGGGATGACCCTCCTAGAGCAGGAAAATCGGACCAGATGACCCACTGTCCCTTCCAACCCGACCCATCCTGTGATCCTGCGATTCTGTGACAGGGGGCTGGAAGAGGCTTGTTAGTGGGAGTGACAGGGAAGTGGGAGAACGAGCCAGGTGTCTGTTAGGGATCCCCAAGAGTGAGTCCTGCGGTGAGCAGCCGGCCCGCCTTCCATAAGGAATTAAGTTCGAAAATGTAAAACATAAGCAGCCAGGAAGTTGTTTCGCGACATTAAAGTGCCACACCGACACTTAAATACGCGGTAGTGTGAGCCTGCTGTCTCACGGCTGTGTGCCAGTCACGGCGGCCGGACCGGAGATCCCGGATTCCCGGGCAGGGGAATGGGGTGGGAGAAGCAAGCCAACAGCAGAGGCGAAGAGGCCGTGCGGGTCTAGGGTTTCTTATTATTGTAATGGGTTTGCTCCGTATTATGATGCCGTAATCTCCAGTTTGTGTGGCAGATGTTTCCACCAGATAAATAGCGCGTGGATTCTCCATAAAGAGCCTTTATAGGGCCACAGGTGCCTGAAAAAGAAGCGGATGGTGAGCGGCTTCCAGAGCTGGCAGAGTCAGTCATTGTGTATTTGTGCATCCCCAGTATCTGAGCAGACAGGAATCATCATGGGAAGCTGATTGCTGTGAGACAAGAGAGGGCCTCCTTCCCCCGAGCTAATAAGCAGGGAAGGTTCAAAACTTGTCTCAGCAAGGAGTTGCCCTGCTGCAGAAATTTTTGTTTTGAATGAACAAAGCACATATTTAATCTAGGGGAGGGATGATTACTTAAAGCGGCATATAAAAATATACTTGATCCTCTGACTAACTTCCCAGTTGTACTAATGTTGTCTTGCAAAACTCAAGCCCTTTCCATCATCACTTTAAAGCTAGATTAATATTTATGGATTGCAGGAATGGATATGGAGGATTAAATACAGTGTCAGGTTCTGCTTGCAGAGCTACCTGGCAGGGCATGTTCTGACAGACAGGCCCTGTCTCCACACGAAATCTTTTGGAGTAAAGTGTTATATTTAGAAAAACATGTCTGTACACCTGCTCTGCACCATGAAAAATCTAGAATTAAAAGCACCTGATATCTACGCAGAGCAAAACTATGTAATTTACTATGCATTCAGCCGAGGTACTTTCCATACATGAAGATTGTTATAAGCCTGAACAGCTCTTAGATAAGGAAGTGTATTGGCAACAGATAGGTTTCAGGGAAGATATCAAGCACAGTAAAGACAGGAAGCCCAATTCTAAAAGGCACTGCTGCGTAAAGGAAGTTAGGCATTTGCAATGAGCTGAATGCCTTAGTCTTACCAGTGACTTACATAGTGGGCAAATCTCCACATCAGCCTAGAAGGAATGGGGAAGCAATGCCACTTGTTGAAACTCATGCCCACATACGGAAGATGTATGGAAACCTACAGAAACTCTAGTTCATAAGGGAGCAGGAACTGTGAACTTAATTAAACTCTGCTTTATTTGAGGCCATGTAAGACGTTCAGGATGTGCTGCGTATTTTTTTCCTGGATAAACTGCATGACAGGTTGATTCAAAATTTCAGGAATGTTTTTATTCATAAATTTACTTTGATTGGCCCAGTCTCGGGATCCTTCTGTAGCTCCACATTTTAAAGAAACAATCGTGTTTCACAGTTTGTCTCCATTGAATCACTCCCTAGGCATGCTATCTGGGTCTGATCCAAAAGTCCAGCAGTCCATCCTATCTACCAACATTTGATATGTGGTTTCCCAAAACTGTGACCTGATGAGCAGTTTAAGACTGCAGAGTCTTTGTATGTCGCTCACAAAAGGATTTCTTAATAATGGTTGTCTCTAGCAGATAAAGCTGCACAAGCTGAAGGGTGAATTCTGGTCTGCAAACCACAGCTAGCAGCCAAGCAGATGTGGGGGAGACCTGCACCTCTACACTCCAGACTGCAGGTGCCCCCTTTACTGCCCTGCCTCATACTCTCAAAAACCCAACCTAAACTGCTCTTCCCTGATCAAACTGCAGTTATAGGACCCAGATTCCAATTTCTTCTAAGCTATAGAGCAAGCACCACGTCAGGTCCTGCTTCAGAAACACGAGGTGCTCAAGACTGGTGTAAACATGAGTAGCAACGCCCAGCTTAACGCAAAGGTTCAAAACACCATGAATGTCCCAGGCTGGCGCTCCACCCATTATTGTACTCTGAAAATCTTACTACACTGTGGTAGACTCTTTTCCTCCCACTCTCCCTGACTTGGAGGTAGAGCAAGACAGGGAAAACAGCTTCAAGGGGAGCCAGTTCAAAAGTTGTGGGGGAAAGGAGCTTGAAAGGGAGATCTCATTAGAAGTCAGAGGAGTGAGGACTAGATAAACATAATTTTGTTTTTCAGAATGGAAAGTATCATGCCAAAAAACAACCATTTTCAGTCTCCAAGTCAGGTATCTTTTCTGGGAGAGCCCTATTTTGTTTCTGCCTGGACAACAGCTCTCTCTAAACAATAAATGTGCTGTGATGATTCTGCAAATGGGGTTGTCAGGAATCCTTCACTGAAATTTTAATGCACAGTGGGATCTGGCTCGCTCCTGCACTCAGAGGACCAAGTGATACACACAGAGATCTCAAGTGTGACATTCAATTTGTGTTGGGTTATTCAGCAGAGGTGTGGAAGGAATTTAAATTAATGAGAGCTTGTAAAGGGCTTTGAGGTGAAAAATGAAAAATATTCCCTTTCAGTAGGGTGTAGGTCTCCTGTGTCTCACATAATGCATTCAGTACATGAAAAGGAAAAAAGATAGCTGATTAGGACTGGAGCAAAATTTAAACAGAAATAACTGAGAATAGGTATTAAATAACGAGGACTGAAATCTCCAGCTCCTCTTGTGATAATGCTGCAAAACCAAGAATCTAAATTAAAAATCAAGAGTGTGAAGTTACCCCATGCACAGAAACACAGTGTCTACACTGCGCTTTTGATCAAAAAGTTACTGATCAAAGTAATCTCTGTCACCTCTTCAGTTGACCCTGTTATTCCATTGTTCACTCTTTCCAAAATGATTGTTTTATATGGCATCTCAGAGTCACTTGTCCTGTCCCTTTCATGGTCTCTTCAGCTCTCCCAACTCCAACGACATTTTTCTTTCTGTAGTCAGTACATGTCTTCATCCACAAAACCCATTCTGTAAATACAAGCCTGAGCCTAGCTTCATGGGAGTAAAAATCAATAAAATTTGTGTCTAAGAAACCAATTGCCTTCCAAAAATGACAGTATAGACAAACTTCTTCAAGGGCTGACTCTGGAATCACACCAGTGCCAGTACAGGTGGCTGTACTGAGCGCGTTGCCAGTGAGGCACATCGTGGAGAAAGGAATGGAAAATAGCAACAGCCTCTGAGAGAAATAAAAAGGCAAAAACTGTATAGACCAAGAATTGTGACGAGGCCCAGTATGTCACACATTAGTGAAAGATTTTATTACATTAGTGTTATTCATACATTAATTGCCAGTTCAAATTGTTACTAGGTGCAGGTAGTTTGACACTAGAGGCAAAAAATTGGCTTTTTTTCCATCATTACCTAGACCGCCACATAAAATCTGAAATGCTGAAAAAGTTCTGTGATTCAACTACTTATTTGGTTAACATGGCATTCTACTTTCCATATGTACATCAGTGAATACTGCAGTACTGCCTACACAGAAATCATCAGGAACTTCCAGGGAAGCTGTTCAGTAACTGTTATGAGCTTCTCACGGGTACCAAGTAATATAAGCCATTTATCAAACTTCAGATACATCAGACTTCATTTCAAAAGCAATTGATGTCCCTTTCCTCACTTACTAACAGAGTGGCTTCTCAGTCAACTGGTTTCATTAATGCAGTATTTTCTTAAACTTCTTGTGTTACTGCCTTTTTGTCTCTGAGTAACCTCTCCTGAGTCCAAACCATCTAGCCAGGAACAATCAGCACCTCATATTGTCACCATCAGCTTCGCTGTACATTTACTTATTTTGACTAAAGATGATCAACCACTATTAGACTGACACAGCTGGTAATTAAAGGTAATTCTGCTCCTTGACAAAGGAAGTGAGCTGCTGCCAGCAGTAAATCTGCATATGTGCGGATTTTTGCAGGTATTTTCTTTTCATAATGTATTGAATATAAGTATAGAATTAATATCAAAATATATTGTTAAACATTGGATATTCCACAATCCAGCCTTGAGCACTTTGGTAGACCTCTTGGGAGCTATTACTACAGTTTAAGAAATAACTGGCTTAAAGATTACAATGCTATTTTCTCTTTATTTGTTTATGTCTGATCTTATGTGTACTTCTGGCTGGAAGAACAGCAATGCTTGCCGTTTTTCTGTAATGATTTACACAGAACAATATGTCCTTTACACCCTCATTTTACTAAGCTAAATAACCCACACTCTTGGAGCCTCCACACACATAGCAGGTTTTGTGCATTTGCTCCCATTCCCACACACCTTTCTTGATTATCAGTGATCCAATTTGTACATACACAACAGTCCCAGTTTACTTTCTTAATATGCACTGATTACTTCCGAGATACTTTCTGTTGTTACTGAAGATGATCACAATCCATGAAACATGAAGATCCTGGGGTTGATTTTTTTTTTTTTTTTTTCTGGCTGTAAATGTTTCAGTGGTTTTCTTAACCTGCTGGCCTAGAACTAGGAGACAGTTTTTTGACCAAGACTTGTGCAAAGGCAGGTCCCTCAGTGATTTCAGTGGCACAATCAGTTATTATATACTGATGATTCTGTTCAGGCAAAACTTACAGTGTCTTCAAAGAGTTTTTGTCTATAAGTAATAAACAGGACAGAATTGGTCTTTAATCCCTTTAAAATAGATAGGCTAAAGCAAAACAAATACACTTCGGGAAAAACTGCAAACTGATGAGGGCCAGACCTAGTGGACCTTTTCCTTACCTGATTTCTAGCGTGAGTCTACTCTTTTCACTATAAAGTATGATTTTGACAGGAGCTTAACCTATGCCAATGCATTTTTCAAGACAAGCTTAACTTTGGAGGGCAAAGCGGTTTAAGTTGATCTGAATATGAGTTTTGCTGCTGAAATCTAATGCTTGATGTAAAGCATCATAGAATAAGAACAGGCTACCGAAATGCCACACTGGGTTTGAACTGGTGAAATCTCATAAAAACTATATTACAAAACAAATTTTTGGTGCTATCTCTTTGGTGATTTTGCAGGTGATAACTAATTGTTGGCAGCAGTCAAATCAGTGGAGGGCAGGGCTGCTATTGAGAGAGACTGAGAGAATCTAGAGAAATGGGCTGAGAGGAGCTTTGAAGTTCAGGACAGGCAAACACAAAGTCCTGTACTTGTGTTGGAATAACTCCATGTAACAGGACAGGCTGAGGGCTGGCTGTATGGAAAGAGGTTTTGCTGAAAGGGACCTGAGGATCACGGTGGGCCAACAGCAATATGCCCTTCTGCAAAGGCAGCTACAGCCAGGAGGACTCTGTTAGCAAGAGGTCAGCCAGCAGGGAAAAGGGACTCCTCCGCTTCATTTGGCACTTGTGAGACCACATATAAAACCAGCATCCTGCTCTGGGCTCCTTAGGACACAAAAGACATGGACATTCTGGAGCAAGCCTGACGGAGGGCCACTAAGATAAGGTTGGTTTTGGGGTGAAAGGACAAGGACACATGAGAAGAAGCTGAAAGAGCTGGGTTTGCTCATGTGGCAGAGAAGGAAATCATCTGTCTTTCTGCTGCTGTCTCATACAGAGGAGATGGAGACAGACACCTCTTGGGATGCACAGTAGAAAGACAGGAGGCAATGCACAGAAGTTATGGAAAAATTCTGACTCAAGATAATAAAAACATAATATAAAGGTAGTCAAAAAACTGAAGCAGGTTGCTTAGAGATATGATGCAATTTACATCCTTGGAGCTATTTAAAACTCAACATGGCCCAGAACAACCTGATTTAGCTGGATCTGCTTTGTTGAACTAAAAACCTCCATAGGTGGCAGAGATCATTTTGAGTCTATGATGCTTCCAACTTCTCATCATCAGGTGCTGTAATTTAAAAAGGCTGTCTGATGGATGCAATAGCATAAAGTAAAAGTGTGTGTGGAATCATTCTCTATTCCTTAAGTACTCTATGGCATTGTATTGGCATATTGGCATCTGAGGTAGTCATTTGTGTTTCTCATTGATTGTTCTGATCACAGCCATTAACATAATTGTTTTTAATTGCTTATGAAATAGCAAAGAGCCTTGTTGGAAGATCTATATAAAACATTGTTAGTTTTATTTCAGGTAAAATAATGTTTTCTACTTAGTGTTAGCTGAATTCCAGTAAGCACAAATTTAAATTTATGTCCCAACCATGCCAGATTAAATCTGTTTTTCTGTATGAATACATCAAGACAAAGTAGAATGTTTACAGTTTTAAGAGCGCTACAAAATGATCTTTTTAATAATGCATGAAGTAACCAGCGTTATTGCAAACTTACTGTAACAATCTTTCAGTAAACATTATTGTTTCTACCTCTACATCTCTTCAGGATGCTAAAAGAAAATCTTATCCTGCCTTCATAGCATCTTCTTGAAAGGAAAGGAAAGATCACATACAGAAACTACAGGAGTTAAAAAACACACCTTAATCTGCATTAAAGCACTTCACATGTGGTTATAATTCCAATTATATATTTTTTCCTTTGTGCTTTAGCAGTGTTTGAATCTGTGAGCCGAAAATGTCAGCCTTCACTGAGCGATTTGCTTTCTGCAGGCCAGTCTCCTTTCCAAAGTGGGAAATGGTCTGTAGCTCCTGCAGTCTTACACATACCACTACCTTAAATGATGAACCTGAGACAGACCTCTTGACATCCCAGATGCTTTAAAATAGTTGTATTTTAAAAAAAGTACATGTGCATTTATTTTCACGCAGTTTTGGACATTTTCAGTCCTGTCATCACATTTTCAGCTTTCTACCTTATTGAGCCGAACCTTGTTATAATAAGCAAAAGGTGAATTTTTCACATAATCCTCATCATCTGAACCCAGGAACTGTAGTTGCAAGGGAATTATCAAATATCACAAGGCTTGCAATAAAATAATGAGAGTTGGCTATGCTCTGACAACCCCTGTGAGTTAGACAACAATAGCTGCTCTGAACAAACACTATAACCCGAAAAGAATAAATTAACAGTCAGACAAGGAGAAGTGCAACAGAATTGACCAAGCTGTGACTGACCAAGGATAAACTAGAGCAACTTTCCTGTCTATGTAATAGGAATAATAGCGTATTTATACGGAGCAGGGCTATTGTTAAGGATCAATAATTTAATTTTTGGGAAATGCTGTGAAGTACTACCTGGAAAATGCAAAATAGCGATGTGTGCTAATCAGAGAATGTGCTGCTCCAAGGCAGCTACAGGTTGTACAAGGGAGAGAGGCAGGTGAAGGGACAAAAGAGGGAAAAAATTCCCACAGGGCAAATGGCAATAAGTGCTACAGGGAGATAGAAGGAAATGAAATTGCAGGGGAAATGCAAGGAGGAAATGAGGCCATACAGAAAAAGAGGTGATGCCTGGATTACTGCAGTGTAAAGACACAAGGCACAAACCCATATGAATTGATCTTTATGAGTTCTGCTGATCATGCTATAACCTGTGGTTTGTTAGCGGGTTTGAGTTTTTAATTTGTGGGTTGGAGTTTTTTTGCCTTTGGTTGGTTGGTTTGGAGGTTTTTTGGAGGGAGGTGCTAGGTTTGGGGTGGGTTTTTTTGTTTTGTTCAGTTTTGTTTTTAGAAAAAAATGAAGTGTAACCAGAGAAAAACAAGTATAACCAGATGGGAGTATTTAACTGACCATCTGCAAGTACAGAGGGGAACTGTGGGATCTCCGGGGTCTAAATCTTGTAAGAGAAGAAATCAGAATCATTCTACTTCTGTATTTCTGACAAAGAGAGCATTGTTTGAGAACTGATTGCAGTGTGGAGTTGAACAATAGCTTTAGATCAGCGGAAGTACAGAATATTGCTGTGACATATGTTTCAATTAAAACAAAAGTAATTATCCACCCATTAGTGTCATGAAAAACACAGGCTGTTAACAGTACATGCTCTTTAACAATTTTATTATCTCCACAAAGCTGTTTCTGGTATCTTTTCTGCCTCTTATTGATAGTTTTTTCTACTGCATAGCTATCTGCTTGCTGGTTTACATATTCCTCCTTAGCTTCCTTTATATCTTGGTTCTGTAGAGAACTGATTAGTGGGGGAGACTGTAACGATACAAACTCTTCACCTGGAGGCTGCCTGTTATCAGATTGTGTGTCAGTGTTGTTATTACATGACAGCTAATCTGGCTTTTGGAAAACTGCTGCGCAGATCGCAAAAATATGATCTTGCTGACTGCAGTGGGAAGCGTTGCTTGGTATTCTAGCAGAGAACACAGACTGAGGAAGCGTCTTGCACTTCTCACCTCTAATAATGGATTTTCTGAGTTAGTGTTAGAGCACTGTCACTGACTGCTGAAGTTTTCACACTGAGGAGAAACTGGAGTTAACAAAACAATGGGTTCTCTAGTGCCTGTGTCAAGAATCAAAGCCATTAATTTTTAAAGAACAGTTTCTATTATTGAAAGCATTTCATTACAGTATTAAAAAATCTTCTTTGTAAATATACTTGTGGCCCTATTTATCAAAAAAATTCTCTTCAGAGCAATGTCAAAAAGCACACAGTTACTTTTTTTGAGCCTAGCCCATGTCCTTTTACAACAAGATCACTAAGACCCAGCTATACACACTTCACTTGCAGAATATCTTTTAAAAGAGTTACCATTTTTTAAATGGACTGTTTTTATACGAATTGTAACTTTATTTTCAGTTAGAATTCCACCTTCTTGTAGGAATCTAAAGACTCAAACAGTGATAACAGTTCAGAAATTTACTGTCATTTTCACCACAGCTAAATTTTTATATTTTACAGTCTATCGGACATGTCTCTTAGCCGATGTATATTTTGCATTTATAGAAATTTGTATTCAGTTTAGTTGCATATTTTGTCTTTTAACTTTGCAGATGCTGAGATTGTTATACAATCTGTATAATATTATACAGATTATAATATTATATAATATTATAATATTATAAAACCTGTATAATAACAGGTTAATTGCATGCCAGCTACACATATATGGCCAGATGTCCAGTATCAGCTGAGCTGTGAAAATGAAAGTATCAAAATATCCCCATGTATGAACTCTGCAAGAAACAAATATTACCCTCTGCTAAAAAAAAACAAAAAAACAAAAAAACAAACAAACAAACAAAAAACCACAACCAAACCGAAGCCACCAAAACCACCAACCAACAAAAACACAACAGCCCTACTGAGGAAAGCTTTGGTATTCCAAAATGAATGCAAGGGGAAAATCATCCTGAGCAAATTTTACTGTCAGAGAACTCTCACCTAATTTATTTTGTTTACAGACTTGGTCTAATAGTGACTATTTCTCACACCTCTTTGTAAAATATTATGAAATTTACTGATGAAAAACACTAAGGAATAGAACAATATCTATTGTACCATTATATATTAAAATTTGTATAACTTCCTTCAATAATAATTTATTAATGTCTTGC
Source organism: Empidonax traillii (assembly GCF_003031625.1). Classification (NCBI taxonomy): domain Eukaryota; kingdom Metazoa; phylum Chordata; class Aves; order Passeriformes; family Tyrannidae; genus Empidonax; species Empidonax traillii. The sequence continues at coordinate 683,697 of NW_020956119.1, forward strand.
TTATGATTAAAACTAAGACTGAATAAAATGCATCACTTGTTTAACTACTTGCTCAGATCCTCGTATATCCAGTTAGTCTACCATCACCCCTGTCATGGCTCCCAGAGAATATGTACAACTGTTATGAAAATAGTTGTGTTTTCTGAAAATGTACCCCCAAAGTACTTACAAATATAATTTATTAATATAGATGTTTCACTATCTGTCAGGCAGCACAAGATTATTTGATAACATGATGCTCCAAATATATTTTCTGTTTGTCTCTTCTGTTCCACAGAAGGATCCAATTTTACTCACATAACATGTTAAGATTCTTGTTCTGTATAATTTGATGCAGCATCAGGTTTTCTTGGAATTATGAAGTACAAGTTGGAGAAAATGTCTTTTATGTCTAACTCTCCGTTACCTCATAGCATAAATCTCAGAACACCTGTTTCCCACAAAGTAAAGTGTATTTCCATAGCAAGGCTGGTAATCTGTCATGAGAATGGTGGAAGACCTTCACTGGGATATGTGTCAATAAAAATACTAATGGTGAATTCAGATGTCCTTCTTGCAAGGACCAAGCTGCCTTCCCTCCGTCCCCACTATTATGTCTGGATCCAAATAGAAGAGTCTCCAGAACAAGTAGAGGTATATAGTATCATAGAACCATTAAGGTAGAAAAGACCCTTAAAATCAAGTCCAATCATTTACCCAGCATTGCCAATTCCACCACTAAAACACGTTCATAACTGCCATATACACAAAGCGAGCTGTTCTGACCTCAGATCTGACTCTGCTAGAAGGATAAGGTTGGACTGGAGACCTTGAGAGGTCCCATCCCAACTGAATTATCCTATGATCTTGCAGCCATACGGTATGTTAGTCCAACACCAGGTGTGGTGTGTCTGCGTTCAGACAATGCAGCAATAGTCCAACCAGCTAGTAGTTTGATTGGTTAGCAGAGGAGTCAAGAAACATTAATGAAAACCTGACATGCCCCAGAGTCAACAAAACCATCTATAGTCACAGATAGATGATACAGGCACAGACATACTCTTACCATGCCTACTCTTCAACTTCTAAAGCCAGCCTACCCACACACCCTAGTGTAAGCTGGGTGCTTGCCAAACCACAAGATTATGAAACAAGGAGAGGCACAGGATGAGCAACAGCAGTTTACACTTGTTATATTTTCTCTTTGCTCCTCTGTATCTATTGGTGCCTCTGTACATTTGGAATGTAAGTTCTTTGGAAGATAAAAGGGGGTTTTCTCTCAGTATCTCACATAGTGACTCAGGAGGCGGAACACTCTGGCCTCTGACTTGTGTTTGTAGGTGTTATGATAGTACAATTACTATGTAATAATAACTATGCGCTCTGAGAGATTTCCAGGGTAGGAAATTGTTCCTATCGGCTCAAGTACTGTACCTCTGTAAGAAGAATTCTTTAACTGAAGCCCTTAGGAGATACTAGATGTGCCATTTCTCTTGACAGCCTCTTCCAACCATTAATGTCTTCCACTGTTAAAAAATTATAAATGTAATTTATAATTAAAATTTGTTTTATTTCAGCTAATAGGTATTTTTCTTGGTATGCCTCTCACTGTTCAAGATTGAAGATCCCTTTAGCCACTTTCCAGTCTTCTTTTTGATAAGCCAAGGAGATTGTGCTCTTTAAGTCTCTCCATGCAAAGAACTTTCTCCAGCCTCAAATAATTTCTCAGATTTCTTTTCACAACAAGTACACCAGAGACTAGCACAGTATTACCACAAAAATCTGTTCAATGCCATATGAGAAAGGAAAATAATTTCTCTTTCTACTTGCCACATCCCTGGTTTTTTAGGCGAAGATTCCATTATTTGCTTATATCATAGCATTAGACAGGAAATTGACTTTTGCTGTCCTGGTCTTTGCCAGCTCTTAAGTTCTTTTCAGTCGCCACTCTCCACAACAATTCCTCTCATCTCAGCAGATGTGACCCCCTTACTGTATTTTTAAATAACTCTGTTTATGTCTATATTAAAATACACTGTATGTGAATGGGATGAATTTACTGAACAATACAGATTTTATGATAACCCCAGCCTAAATTTAATTTCCATTTAGCTACTCAATTTCTCTTCACAGCACATCAGTTTTGCATTCTCATAGATGCATTAGAATTTTCAGCTATTTCTTTTTCTCTGTTTTAGGATCCCTGCCCTCTCCTGCCAGATCTCCTGGGCAACTTCACCCTTTCATGCTGCTGTTCAGTGCATCCCATCTACCAGTTTCCTGAATAAATTTATCTGTTTCCCTAAAGCCAGGGTCTGTGGTCTCCTGCTCTCCTTCCTCAGCCAGCATAGGATCATATACTCTACTCCTCAGTCACTACAGCCCAGGCTTTTATAACGAAGCCACTGATTACCCCCAGTTCTTGAAGAGCAGATCTAGCTGGGAATCGCTCCTGGTTGGTTCAGCCAGGCTCAAGAAGTTATCCTTGATGCCTTCCAGAAATCTCCTTGTTTGCTTGCATTGTAAGAAATGTGTTGTACTTGCAGCAGATATCAGGCAGGCTGAAATTCCCCCAAAACCCAGGGTCTGTGATCAAGAGATTTCCTTGTTCCTAATTAAAGTTCTCCTCAGAAGGTTGGCTGGCCAGTTGGCAAAGCTGCTCCTGTTCCTTCTTTCAGGTGGATCTTGTCTCTCCTCAGTAATATAAGATATGACTGATTACTCAGGCAGGGTTGGTTACTAAACTTATCTATATGCATTACCCTCATTTTGTTTTCAAAGCCCTGTTTCTTCAAGTATACCCAAACACATGCACAGTCCTGGTCTACCCATCCTTTTTTTCCTTTAGCTCATCAAACATCTGGCATACTTAATTTTTGAATAATTCCAATTGCCCCAAGGGGCTTCATGATGACAATTAAGTGATAATCTCTGATTCTTTTCCTCATTTCCTCATATCTCACTTTAGTTTAATGGTTGAGAGTACAGAAAGTGTTTCTGCATTTCCTCTCATTCTATGTGGCATCAGTTTAGTTTGTTTATAACAGCACCTCAGTTTGCATGGCATTTTAAAGCAAAATGAGTCTCTCTGTATGTTACTAATTTAGCACCTTCCCAGCTGCTTTGCTTAGTCTCCAGCCACAATTAGCCCACATCTGACAGATACAGCATAGCCAGCATAGCCAGCATAGCCAGCCCACATCTGACAGGCCAGCATAGCCATTTATCCCCCACTCTTTTTGAAATGTGGTCCAATACTCCACAATATCTAATTTTTTTCCTTGGAACTACAAACAGAAAGAGCAGATCATGATAAACATATTTTGTCTTCTTTCTCTAATTTAAGGGCAGGAAGAAACTTCTAGGCAATCTCTGACTTTCCATTTGAGTGCCTTTCAAGATTTCATGCAGTATTCTATGGCCTGTATGGTTCCACTTGATGCCACATAATTGGTTCCAAACTGAATTATCTCCCAGATAACTGTATCAGCTTCTGCAGTAGTGCAATTGCTTTTCCTGTTTTTTGCTTCAGGGAGACAGCACGCTGTCTCATTTTTCTTGTGTCGTGTTTTAAAGATTTTGTCTACTCTGGATGATAGAGCAGTATCTGCTGTGGTGTGTCTGATTAATAATGTAAGGAATTATTGCTTTGGAGATGTATGTGGCAGCACTGTATTTCAGTAAATAAACTGCTGGATATCTGAAGGTTTGACTCTTCTAGCCAGCTAAATACCCACTCTTGCTTTTTTTTGCTCATAAATGGCCAATCAAATATTTTTTTCTATTCTTTCCCATTCCCCTGATGCTGTCCTCCCCCATGGCTTCTGTGGCAACAAATTCAGAATGTAGTCATCCAAAAGGTGTTCATTTTCTAAGATACTATGCTTTTGAAACATACAACTCTAAGCCCCAGATATATAAAAGAATTTTATATGATATATCAGAATATTTCAGGTTGCAATAGAGTTCAGTTGTAATGCTTTCTAAAGTCATATTCTTTATGTTTCAGCTGAAGGAAAAGTTCTTATTCTATTAACTTAGTTGCTAAAGAACTTTTACTTCTGAAGATCACAGAATATGCACTGACATATTTTAAATAATAATGCATCTTAATCTGCTAGACATTTCCTCTATATGAAAAAAAGACAGGGTGGTGCATA
>NW_020956120.1:0-90392 GCF_003031625.1 Empidonax traillii
TTGAAAGACTGATTAGGTCCATAGCTTAGTATATAAAGGAATGTGTTTTAAAAATGCCTGAATGCAATTTAGACTTAAGTAACCACTGGCATTTATTTTTGTTACTCTTACTTGCCCATGCAATATTTATAAGATCAAAATGTGCTTGTGCTATTGTCTTTGCAGAAAGAAAAAGGCATGTAGAAAAAGAAAGTTTATCTTGATATATCAAGTGCAAACAAGTAACAGCTACCAGGTACCTGGTGCTGTTGCTCTGGATGTCTTTGTGCTATGTTTAAGGTGGTCTGGTGTGAAAATACTGATGCTCCTAATGGCTTGTCACAGGACTATTCATAAAGTTAAATTCAAGTAACTTGTGTGCAAACATCATAATGGCTATGGTGTAACTGAGTTCAGCCGACTTAAATATTCTGGGGATAATCTTGCAAAGTGTTTCTTTTTTGTTCTGTAGACATGCTTAGCTTTTTCTGTTTCTACTTGTAGAACTTCAATGTGAGTCACTAGTATTAAAATCACTTCCAATAAGGTTACTACAAGATCAGTCTTAAAAGTGCCCTTATCTCTAGGAGCTGGATTACATGTGCTGTCTGATGATAACATGCAATCTGTGATACTGCAGGTTTATTATTTGTATTATAACAGTTTGGGTGGTTGGTGGGTTAGAGGGGAGGTGTTGCTTAGGTGGGGTTTTGTTTTGTATACATGAAACACAGTTGTAGCTCAGACAGAAAATTGCACACCCTCCACACTTTCAAACTGAATACACTTTGGAAGTGTCCAAAAATGAACAAAATAGATTTTTTTTTTTGTAGATACTTTAAGAAATTCAAACAATTTGTTCTTACTCTCACATTTACACGCACATAAAATATAGTGAGGAAAGTAAATCTGTGTATTCTGCATCATAAAACCTTCCTTCCTTATTGGGCTGTAAATAGGGCTCTTTTCACTAACTCTGCATTTGGGAAGGGGTGGGGCCATGCCAGCATCTCTGGACACCTTATTCTGACATCTGGTGGTGTGACTGATGTCAGTGTCATGGCACTGATCATATGCAATCATGTGCTGCTGTAAGCAGTTAAAGGGAAGTAAAAGCTACAAAAGGTTATCAGCTTTCCATTGCTGATTTTTGGGGGCTCCTTTTGGGGACTGTTTATTTCAGATCACTGGCCTGAGAAATTTTGTTGAAATTTCTGGTATAAAAGCAATTATAAGATGTCACGTCCGTAGGAAATAGATTTTAAATCAGAGATCACAAAAAAATATTATAAACCCATGACTTTAGGGGTCCTTACAGTTTTCCTTACACCTATTTTATCACTTTGTTTGTGAATGGCATACTCTTACAGGCTTGAAATGTCCTCATCACACATCAGAGGCTGCTTAAAATTTTAGTCCTGCTGCAGCCAAGAATTCCAAATCTTGTCTATGCAGGAGCTGTCTTAGAAAATTATTTTATGTTAGCTAACCTCTTAATTCAAACATTATTTAAAGCTGCACTTAATGTATCGTATTATTTATAGGGGTTAAATAATTACTCCGTACTTCAAAAGACCTTTCTGACACTAGTGTTCATTTATTATCTTAAATATTGCTAGTTTTGCCTGCAGGGTTATCTTAGTTGTAGTTCATTCATGGTTAAAAAATTAACCTGTAAAATACAAAGTTTATAAACGTTGCTGCAGTTGTTAGCCTCACGTATAGAAGTTGATGTGAGAAGTTTGTGTGGTGGGCTAAAGAATACCTGCAAAAATCCCAATAGGTGTCATTCCATGAAGAAAAGGGAGTAATTGAAGCACTGTTCCTTCAGGATAATGCTGGAGAACAAGTCAGGTTGTCTTTAAATAGCCAGTGTCCCTCCTTGCTGCAGAGTGGTCGAATTAGCAGCTGAAATAGTTGCCAAACAACCAATGGCTGTTTTCCACTTGGGCACTGTGCCTTGCTAATTCTGTTGTTTTGCTTTTGGACTCAGTCTGATATCTCCATATGGTACAGCAGTATCTGGTTAATCTGCTACACACATAAGTTGTCTTGTGGGGGATAAATGTACCTCAGTCAGTCCTCGGTATGTTCTGCTGGCTCTTTTGCTCCTTTTAGGCTGTAGTGAATGTTCTCTTCCTCATTCTGCCTAACAGCTCTCTGCTCAGTTTCAGCTTCTGAAAATAATTCATAATATTTTTCTATGTGCAGTTTGCTAAACAGTTTTACATTTACGTCAGGACCTTTGCCTTTAAGAAAAAAATGTCAAGCTGGTAGTATTGTGGAGAGTTGTAAGTTAAAGGGATGGGTTTGTAGAAGAAACAGTTTTGCTCAGAATGTCAACCTTGCACGCTCAGTATTATAGTCTATTAAACGTTTATTTTGCAAGCAATGAAGAATGTTTGCTTTACACTTGTGGGCTGTTTGGTCAATAGCAAATGCAGCAGTGACTTAGGTGTACTCAGAAGTAAAAAGAAATTTAAGAATCTTCAGAACATGATGTTCCTGTCATGCAATCTGAATAGCACATGCAAAGTTCAGAGTTTACTATGCACCCAGTCTTTGAGCCTTAAAAATGCACATCTTTTTTTCATCTGTTAGCTAAAGCTAGGTGTGTGTTTATAATCTGAGATGTAGCAAACTTACGATTCAGATTGCTTACTGTACTGATTTGGAGCAGGGATTTCAGCTGGTTCTCCTGTCTCAGAACTGTGCCCTACTGTGTTCTGAACTTCTGTTGCTCTTGTTTCTTAATTGGCATTGAGCACTCAAATGTTCATGGCTTGAGCCAAGCAAAGATTTGGTAGACTGATGGCAGTAAGTGCTCATCTGTTAAACAGAAATCCAGCTTCTCCAGAACTTTTGAAATCAGTAGGGGTAGAAGGCTACAAACTGAGAACTGAACTCATTTAACATCTCTTATGATATGATATGTGCCGTGACTGGGAATGCAAGGGTTCTTCAGTGTGCAGTGAATTTCTCCTGCAGCCAGTGTACTTGAACTTGGATGCACTGTTGCTGACGGGATGCAATGTGCAGGTTACACTTATTTGCAGTGTTTCTTTTCAGTTGATGGGAATTGGCTTTGGACTTCTATTTTAAATTTCAAATTGTTGTAGTCGTCGAATAATATGTCTACACCACACAGTACTTTGTGACTGTTCTTGTTCTTTTCTGTACAATCCCATACTACCCTTTCACGTCTGCCTCTCCCTACAGTGCACACAGTGTCATTGAGATATATTTATTTGCTCAGCCAAGCAGTTTCAAGCTCAATAGGAGTATGTCTAGGTAAAATAAATTAGCTTTTGCAGTAAACATCTCAAGAAGAAAAAAAATAATCTCCTTAATGTGTGGTATAGAAAGATTGTAGTTATAGCTAAAAAGTGCAACTTAAATTTTAAATATAATTTGTGTATCTTAGGAGAAACCTGCATGTTATTTTATCAAATATATGAATTTTTATATCTGTTTGTAGTCTCAAAAATCTTGGGAGAAATCAGGTCTAACATTCTGACATGGTAACTTCCGCTGCTGTTGAAAGCTTGTAATGTGCTGTTTTTACAGAGCTATGTCCATCTGGGAAAGCAGTCTACAGATTACTACTGTGTGCAGCATACTTGGAGCTTGGTTTGGAGCATTTCCTATTCCTCTTGATTGGGATCGGCCTTGGCAGGTGTGTATGCGCACCCTTATAATAAATATTAAAAAAATATATTAATGTTGTGGATTTGCACGCTATACAAAATTGCTCTGAAGCTTTACAAGTATATTGGATTTATTCATAAGCTGTTCCTACAGAATTAGGACAAACATTTAAAAAGTCATTGGAAGCATTTATGCTTAGAGTGTAAGGAACTAAAATGCAATATTTTTACCTCTTAATAGGTTTGTGACAGATTTATGAGTGTCTGTTGCATGCAGATTTTATCATGAAATAGATCTCATCCAATAAGGATTTTGATGAAAAGAAGCTAGGCAAACAGGAGGAGAAATGTGAAGTGATGAGGACAGCTCCAAGTTTGCCTTCAGTCTGGTAGCTTTTATTGTTCATGGGTAGGGAAGGAAAGATACTTTCCTAGTGTTTTAGCTCCCCTCTGTCTTCCATAAAAGCACTTAACAGAATGTATTTTAAATGGATTTGGATAGATTTGTGGAAATGGTGTGGCCAAAGCGCTGTACTAAACACTTCTGATTTCAAAGGAAGACAAACATTAACTCTGTAGTTGGACAAGAAAAGAGGTGAAGCTGGCACTGCAGATTATGTCTTTATAAATTCAAATGTTTGTGCTATTTTCTTAATATGTTTTTTTGGCATGGAGGAAGGATTAAATTATACATAATTGATGTCTGCAACTGCCGTAAAATAATGGCACTGGTAACAATTCTTCCTAAATGTCCTCAGTGAGTATGTTCTTTCCTCTGGTTACCAAACTCATACACTCTTAGCTGAGTAGTATCTACCAGGCCTCTTCTTAAGCAGATGGTTTCAAAGGTTTCTTTCAGAAATCAGTGTAAGAGGCAGCACACTTTCCTCTGTGATATTGCAGAGATGTGGCTTACAGCTGCAATGGAAATCTGTCTTCCATAAGTGGCTAACAGCCTGCTTTTATGCCAACAGCCTTTCATTGCAGTAGCGTAATTAGACATTAAAATTTGTATTTCAGAAATAAAAGAGGAGTAGTTTGATACTTCAAGTAAAAATATCAGGTTTTCTTCCCTAAAAACACTTCGTTTTACTCTTGCAAGATGTTTTGCCATCAATCTGACATAGGTATGTGTTGGCACTAGTTAATTGTTGACAGACGTGAATGTAACAAAAAAAACCCTAAGGGATTCATTGAAATGCAATCTTGTATCTTCTTGCAAGGTCTTATTCACTTTCCTGTTCTGATGAAAGACAGGCTCCTTGCTCAGCTAGGATTTTAAAATAGCATGTCACATCTGGCAGGTTTTATTTTATTCCCAAAATCTCAGACCTTGCTGTATATAAAAATTTCACCTTTTATGCACCAGTGATATAGGGAAAACTTGATTACTAAATCAGGGGGCTCTGATTAACAAAACACTAACACTAACTAACACTGACAGCTAAAGACAGTTATCTTAGGTACAGTTAATTTTTTACTTTTTGTCCATTCCCCCATCTTCACTTAGTGGGAGAGACAAGTTTGGTAATGGTCTGGCAGCTTTTTCTGTTTAAAACTCTTCCAAGTCAATAAAGGCCAAACATGACTGATGAAAGTTTAGCTCTTAATCTATACTTAGACATCTAAGGAGATATCATCTGACTCCTCAGAACAGCTAAGCACCTGGAGAAACCTCAGATACCCATCTTGTCACTACCTGTTTTTGGGCATGAATGCTCCCCCAGAGACTTCAAGCAGCAGCTGAAACTGTGTCTACACTTCCCTTTTCCTTCACCGTCTCCACCCTCATTTCTGACATACTCCTGATACCAAAGTTAGCAGGGGAGAGTTTCTGACTTTAAAATCCTGCATCAAAGCAATTTTCTTTTGCCTAGATATAGAGCACTTGCTGCTGTGTTCTTTCCCTTAAGTTCCCCTCATTTTTCCCCATCCTCACTTCTCAGTCTTTCACCTTGTAGAGTTTTAAATAGTGGGGTGGAGAAAGAAATCTTGTGTACCATCTTGGGTCTGACCTGCTCGATCACTACTTTAATCATCATGTGAGCAGTTTCAAGAGCAGCCATAGAGAAGTTTGCTTATCACTCCTGCAGGCTGCCACTCTGGCAGTCTTTGAAAACTGCAGTTTTAAGTGCTAAGTTTTAAAGATCTGCATCATGAGGGAAGATGAAAGAAGTTCTTGTTAAATTTAATGTAGTTTTTAAAAGTCCAATTGTCTCAGCAAGCAACACAGTGAAGCACCAAAATGGTAACAGATCTTCAAGACAGAAACAATCTGAGATACATTATGAATCGCTTTCTCTGGGGAAATGCTGAACTTCATGCAACAGCTGATGTCTTTGGTCTTGTTACCCCCACTGAGTGGTATGGATTCAACAATCCAGTTACTGCATGTAGTAGTAGCTGCACTGCTGTCTCAGAAATCTTCAGAGCCAAGAGACATTTCTGTTGTTCTTCAGAAGTTCACCAGGCAGTAGCAAAAAGCCCCTTTTTGCAAGACTTCTTTTTGCTACTTGATGTCAGGTGATTACAGAAACTCTAATAGTAAATTCTTTCATTGTAACAATAAAAGAGGAGAGGTGCTTTCTGTGTTGTCTTCAGCTGAAGACAGGGGAAAGAAAAATGGTCCTTATAACAAATTCTGCTGTTGTTGTAGATCTGTTTAGTTTGGGAGAATATTTTTAATGCAGATTGCCCATCCCCTGAGTGGTCTGACTTCTGACTTACTGAACATAAAAGTACCTGTAACTATCATTATACATATACAGACACTTATACATATAAAAATACCTGGAGGGAGTAGTTATTATTTAATATAATAATTTTTTATTTAAATAATAATTTTTAAAATCCATCCAAAATACAAGGATTGATAGAACTTAATCCAGCTGGGTATGCTTAAGGGAACACCTACAGATTAAGTCCCAGGCAAAGTCTGAAAAAAATCATGTAGATCTTAATGTAGGCTGAAAAGTAATCAAAACCCAGTCAAAACCAAATTACTTCTAGGCATCTGCATGAGTAAAGCATTAAGCTGTCATGCTTCTGACATCAGCTGTTTCTCTTATTAGCCTAAAAGCAGAGAGCTTGAGGATTACAATTTTGCATTTATCCTTCTCCTATCCAAAAAGGGACTCAAATGGAACAGCTTAGTCTTTGGACTCAAGACCAGCTTTTGAGATAAGAACAGGTTTCATTAATGATTGTTTTTGAGTTTTAGATTTTCTGTTGTGAACTTTTTTTTTTTTTTTTCATTTGCAGTGGAAATGGTTCTGCTTTAAAGCTGAAAATGTGGTTTAAATCTTATTACATGAGCAAGACTAAAGTGGTATTATCATTTTAGAGAGCAGTGTTAAGGCTTTTAAGCCTGTTTATTGCAAAATCTCGTTCTGATGTTTGTATTGGTTATGGTTGGTATTTGTGGTGTAACATGATGGAAGCAGCTGCGTTTTTACTTTTAGCTTCAGACAATTCATTATTGGAGGAGTGTTGTGGACAGGGTGAAATTGGTTCTACAAGAATTGGATGGATCAGCAATAATTGAGAAATACCACATGACAAAGCAAACCAAAGGGTTTGCTGCTGCTGCCCTTGTGCTCTGTAGCCTTAAAATGCCAAAAGTTGTCCAAAGCATATAATATCCAGCAGGTACAGAAATGTGCTGTGATTTTGGGATGAAAAGTGCTATTGCTATCGATTTGGCTCTGTTAGAACAAAAAGGTAAGCACTGAGTCTTGAACTGGTATATTTTTTCACTTAATCAGGATTTAGCACTTGATCAAATCTAGTGTCTACACTTTAAATTGTAAATTGTCTACACTTTATTAATTTAAAACTCAACTTTTAAGTTAACGTAGTCCAGCTCAGAAAGTGGAGTATGTAAAGCCACTTCTGTTAAGTCTGTTTTGTTCATAGAAATGGCTTCAAATGAAAATGGCCTGGTCAACAATGGTCTTGATGACCTCTCGGCAAACAAAAGGTTGAAGGGAGTACTGAGAATGTGGGCATTTCAACAGAGTATTGAATAAAGCTGATTGCACTGTTCTGTAAGGCAGTGTTGTCTGAATTGCCACAGATATAGGTTACAGTTCTTCTGCTGTCACTTTGTGTCCTTCAAAGAAAAAGCAACATTTTTCACTACTCTGTTTCCCTGAACTTGGCTAGCATCTTTTCCTGTAATCTTAATAGAAGAACCAAAAAATTCTATGGTAGTCATTCCTTTACATCATGGTTGAGACATATCAGTGGAAGCTGAGAAGTCTGTTGTACTATTACCTTTATCTTACCTGATCAGATAATCAGATGTCAATGCCTTCTGTGTCTTTCACTAGAATTTCTTTCTACTTCCAAGTACTTCAGAGTTCTGTGGAGTAAACCTGATGATGAATTCCATACTAAGAATTCCAATTCATGTGCTAATGGCTAAAACCCAAATACTACTTCATGCTGAGTTACTCATAAACCAAAGAAAACATATTGGTTCTTTACACATACCTCTTGTGACATGTAACAAAACCGAGATAAATACAGATGTCTCAGAAAATCTTCACTTTATTTTTCCATGTTTATCTTTGAAAAATAATGCATATGGGGATATTCAGATTAGTGGGCCTGTCTACATTTAAAAATACTAATGTAAAATGCCTTTTTTTTTTAGCGTACAAGAACTTTCATGCTAAGTAAAAATAGTACTTATTAGGAACAGAATATTGTTTTGGAAATAAAATAACACCAGTTATCTGAGTAATGTTTCAGAAAGGACATGAAAAATATATTATGCATTTCTGATAGAAGTATAAAATATATTGCTGAAAACCAGTTGATATCCCAATGATTCATTGGTTTTTGTTATTCTGTTGTTGTTCTTAAAACAACTTTTCAACTTTTCAACATAATATGGCCATGCATATTGCTCCTCTGCTAGTTTTAAGAAAAAATTATTTTGCAACTGCGAAACAGTTGGTCATAGAGGCCTAATCTATGGTTGTTCCTAAAGATAATGGCTTTACAGGAGTGCAAGTTAGTCCTCCAGTAGTCACATTTCTGTGTTAAATAAAAAAACAACAACTTCTCAAGACTTACTCTGCCAGACATGTGTCAGTTAGACTGGGAGAATAATTTTGCCAATGTTTTTTAAACAATTTTTGAAATAGTTTGCAACACCTAATTGTGATCATTTAAATAAGGCTATTCTAGACAGCGTTCAAAAGTTTTGAAGAGTCGTACATCTCTCTCTAATTGCCTCTAGCCCCCTGATGCACAGGAGGTATGTAAGGGTTTGTTAGTTTGGACAGCTCTACAAAAGAAATAGAAAATAACTTCCCTTGTTACAGTTGCTCAGTTTTTTCAGATTGCCTATTTTAAGTTGATGGTGTACTTTTAATAACCACATGTGATAAGGATCTTGGCTTCATGTGTCACCTGAGGATTGGAACCTTAAAGGACACCACCACAGAAACAGAAGGGAGCTGTTTAGGTGTTACTAGATGTGTCCTTTCTCTACTCAGCCTGAGGTAATTCAGTTGCAGAACAAGATGGTATAGTTAAAGACCAAAACTTTTATCAGCACGCGCTGTGCGTGGTGGAACTGGTATTCCAGATGTGGCATTCATCATTGACAGCTGGATTTTGCACATTGTGGAGTTGCTGGGTTTATTGCATGTTTTGATATCAGATTTTAAAACATGTCTCTGTGTTTGCTGTAGGCATGCCCACCCATCCGTTTTTTGTAGCAAGTCTTTTTTATCTGCAGTACCTGTTACTAACGATAAAAAGTGACTTTGAAACAATGACTTCTGCCTACAGTGTTATCATTGGGTAGAAGTAAAATTGCTATATTCCCACTTTATACTGGATACTGCAAACATAGCGCTGATATAACTCACTAAAGCTGACTGACTGACACGTATACAGCCAATATGACTGTAAATATTAGCCTTGGATACCTCTCAGACATTTGTACCCTGAAAAGTAATCTGGAGACTCTTGGGTACAGTTCTTGGTGCTTACTCAAGTAAGCTGAAATAGGACTATAAACTTTCACACTACTTTGGTTCTTCTTAACACAGCTCTGAGGGTTTCCTTCTTGTATTTCTTTTTGGATTTACTGCCTACTGGGAAAGTTGTGTTGTAAAAGAAGTTGCTTAATGTGAGAAGAAGAGATAATATGCAGTTGGAGTTGCTTTAAACAGAGGTAGAAGCTTGTTCCACTTTAGTGTGGTTATCATTGTTTATTTAATAATGTGTTTTCTCAATGTAAACCTTAATGGTGAGATCAAAGGCAGTTATGCTTGCTATAACTTTAGAACACAAATCCACGAAACCAACTTCTAGTTACAAATGCCAGCCTGAAAAAAACCTCGCACTTTCTTCTCAGTGTGTGCTTGTCAACACACACATTCTGTACAATGTGATAAGACACTTTTAGTTAACATGTGCATGCAACCAAAATAGATTAAAGGCATGTACTGATTTAAGACAGTACAGACTAAACAATCAGGAATTTAAGGGCATGTTAGAAACAGGGAAGGAAAGTAATTGTGCTCATTTATTCAGTTTTAAAATGAAACAAAAATTATTACATAGCTTTCTAAATGACAGTCAGAAATGAGTCTTTTGAAACAGTAAGCATACAAAAAAATCGAGTTTAGGAATATGAGAAAAGCACTCTAAGTTTACTAAAAAGAAAATTAAGTACAGTAGATTGCCCCACTGTATTTGCATATGTATAATGAAAGTTCCAGCAGTCAGCTGCTTACTTTATACTATCTTTAAAAACTTTATTAGGGTGTTGTTCCTCTGGTCTACAAGAATCTGGCTTTTATGTCCTTAATCAATGTCTGTGTAATTCCCCTTGCATGGGATGCACGTTACAGACTTGTAATAGATGACAAAACTGTCATGCAGTCAGAATTCTGGCTTAACTTGCTACATGCATAGTGCAGCAGAGCTAGATACCTTGCTGGGATCTGCAACATGCTCTGCTTTCCATGTAATATGCTAAGCATTCTCACATCATAGAATCTTACGTGTTCTAAAGAGCGCTGAGGAAAATAGCTCGTTTGTGTCCTGAAGGGTTGGTAATTCCTAATTTGAGTCCTTATCCTTAAAATGAGTTCTAATATATACTAAAAGCCTTGCAGTTCTGCAGTGTCTATTTAGCCAGCCTAAAGAAATCACTGTGAAGTCCTAACACTGCTGCCAGATGAAAAGGCCAAAAGAAAATTTAAACAAAAAGTCAAAATCATTTTGCATTAACTCTCATGCTCTGTCCCTTAAAATGCCTTTTTTTTTTTTTCTTGTTAAGATTTGGTTTTGCCAAGCTGCTGTTCAGATTCCTAGTACTCATTACAGATTGTTAAAATTGTCCTTTTCATCATGCATTTGATATGTAAACTGACTTTTCTTGTATTAGGCTGTGAGAATGGTAGATGCTGCTTCCCAGCTGCTGGGAAAGACAAGGCATTTCATGACAGTTTCAGGAAAAATATTCTGTCCTGTATCTTGGAACCCCCACACTTTTCCCTCCAGATCAGCCTTCCTTCTCCTCAAAAAAAGTGCATCTAGGTCACGTTGCCTAACATTCCCCTGCTGCTGACCCAGCCTAGACATGGCATCAGTACTGGGGTAGGATATGCCAGCTTCCTCAAGGCAGAAGGGAGCATGAAATAGGAGAAATTGAGCTGACGAGTTCTCAGGGGATGAGGGGGTGTGTTACAAGTTGGATACTTTAAACAAGCGGAGTGGAATCTTTTGGAGCGTGCACACAGGTATTAGCTGCTTAGATTTCTATCACTTACAGGCAGTTCATACCAAGTCAGGGAAGTTAAATCAAGTTTGAGATAATATGAAAGACACGGCAAAAGCAGACCGATCTAGTAAGTCAAAGTCATTTAAAAAGGTCCAGCAGAAAGTGATTGGGTCTCAAAAAATGAGGCCAGCAGCTAATACAAAATAAAGCAACCCACTTTCATAGAGAAAAGCAACCCACTTTCATAGGCAGACAAAAAGCATGTGCAAGGGCTGTTATTTTAGTGCAGCTAATGTGCTCAAGAGCCATATCTTCATCTGCCTTTGATAACTTGCTGCTTTAGATATACCCATGGGTGCCTCTGGCTATATGTAGCCTAAAGGCCAGCAGTCAAGAATAAAAGGTGCAAAACTGGTATTATTACCTGTTTATTAGGGGGGGTTGTGCTGTCTTTAGGGTTAGAGAAAATAGCATGAGGACAGCAATGCTCTTAAGTCCAGGCTTTTAATTCAAAAGGACAATCAGACTGCCTTCAGAACTACTTTGGGCCATCTGAGCAACAGACTGAGAACAAGTACCTGGCCCAGTACCCTTCTCTTCTATGCCACTAAAAGGGATGAGGTGGTGGTTTTTTTATGTCTTAGGATGAGGTGGTGGTTTTTTTATGTCTTAGACAGGGAAATGGTGTTTTATGGTTTCTTCTCTTTGTCCCGTCTTTGCCACCTGCCATTGGTGAGGGTTCAGAGGTCAGAGACTCACATGTTAAGTGAGACAGACTGAAACTTCTATAGGGTAACTATGACTTCTAAAAAGCAAAGAAAAAATTGAATGTCTTAGAAGAAAGACATAATTAATATTAAAAGTAACATAACTTTTGAAAAATCATCTCCCAAGTTGCAGTTCGGTCAGGTAAAAGAAGGTACAACAACCATCAGAGATTCTTTTAATCGTACCAATAATCACCCACTATACACAAAATACCAAAATATACAGGGTCGACGAGTCATCAGGGATATATGTGATTTTTTACTTAAGGGAACATGATCAATTCAGAGTCCACTATCTACCTATACTTCTGAAAAGCAAACAGGCAACTACAAATTCACCTAATGTAGGTAAAAATTTAATGAAGGATCATTGATCACTTAGAGAATTTGATTTAAAAAGACCACCAAGTTAAGAAGCCTCTATCCATAGTTCTGTAGATAGCAGAGTGGTATTTGACTTCATCAGTGGATAAGTAAGTATGACTCGTGTTCCAGCTGAATGTTACTGAGTGAGCAGCTGGGGTTGCAGGGACTTTGCTTCGTCCTTTAGATGTGTGTAATATGCAAAATGCTAGAAATAATTACATTTCATTTAGAAGTTGAAAAGATCCACCTGAAGTGTAAGTTTAACCAAGGCCACAAACTTATGTGAGTTTCAAATAGTATCTTACCATGCCACAGCATCTCAAGGCTTTTTATAGATGATCTACAATAAACAATACCACTGTTAAATGAATGAAAACAAACAAATCTTTGGTTTGAGAGGCAACAGCCGTAATACTCAGCAACAAAAACAAGTAGCAGAGACAGAATGTCTGAAAAAGGAAGAATGAAACAAGGTCAATAAAGAGTACCTAAGGCACCTTGTTTAATAGTCATCTTTGCTACACTCCTTAAGACCTCCAAATAACATATAAAACTGTAAATGCTAAGGAATGTGAAGATGAAACAGCTGAGGATACTGAAGATCAAAGAGCAGAGGACAAAATACATTACTCTTTTTCACAGTTAAAATTCCTATGATCAAAAGTTATCAATAAATATATTCTTTTACACGATATTGAAGTAAAGAGAAGAATCAGAGCTAGGAAAATGAATGAAAGGAGGAACCAATAGCCTTAAGAGTAACTTCATTTGATATTCATGAATTGCAAGTCAAAGTGAAGTAGAAAAGAAGGCTGGACTCGGAGATTGGGATATTTTATCTAATGTCTAGTGCATTTCTCAGTCTCAAGTACTACAGAAGGGGGAAATATCCCCCTTAATTTAAAAAAATAAAAGAATGTGAGAGTCCAGTCTGTTCTTGCTTCAGGAATATGCACTGTACAGCAGGAATTTCAAAACTGTCCTTACCAAAAAAAAGAAGTATGCAAAGGAGAATTTTGAAGAGGGACGGGAGTTTGTTTATTCTACAATAAATATTTTTAATCACCTACTTAGTTGAGACTTTCATCAGATGCAGTATGACGTGGACTAGTAATATAAGCTAGATCTGAGGGTAGACTGGTTAAGTCTTGGTTTGGCCGCTCCTCCCTGCAAATCAATACCAATAAAAAAAGGGCAGGGCAGAATTCCATTACTACTCTGCCTCAGTACAAGATGGTTTGTGAAAGTAAGTCAGCTTTATTGAATCAGCTCCATGTTCTTATACTAGAAAATAGGACTTATAATTAAAGCTCTTTTTAACATAACCAGTTTACTACATATTTGCTGAACTGAATGCAGGATGCTCAGTTTCCAAATTGAGAGCCAGAGGGAAATTCATCAAGGAAAAAAAGAGGCAACAAACCTCTATCCATCTCAGTCTCTGCCCTTGTCTGAATACTAGTTCATTTATATGCACCTCTAAAAGTTTCAAATCACCGTGAAAGATGTAGGTTTCCAAATGTGTGCAGCAGAACAGGAAGTTAGTTAGTTGAACACTTCAGGGGATATAAATACTTCTAAAGTTTTCCTTTCCCACAGAATTTTGGGACTATCAAACTAAGTCTGCAAGAGCCAGAAGCCTTCTTACGTTTTAATGCATCTTAATTAAAAACTGTACAACAGCATTTAGTGTTCATGAAGATGATTGTTAAGCTTTTGGCATTTTTAGGAAAGCACATCAAGCTTTAAAGTAGAATAAGACTACCGTCTTTCAGTACCTAGATTTTGTGCTCATGAAGTACAAAAAAACCACAGACGTTTTCACCATTGTCTGCTTTTACCTTGTGTTCTCCCCTCAGGTATGGCCCATTTCCTGTTCCCTCGGAGCTACCTTTGGCTATATGGCTGGTCTGATTATTGCACCTCTGTGGATACACTGGAACCGGAAGCAGCTTACATACAAAAGCAGATAACTGGAGCAAAGAGAGACAAGGTATTTCTTTGTGCAGATTCCATACAGACTGTGCAAAAGTTGTTTTTTTAAGATAGATATATATATATATATATAGTCAAAGCAGAAGACTGTCCAAATTCAGATAAGAGTATTTCAGGCCAAGCATCTCCACTCATTAAAATCACATAGATGCCATTTCAGCATGGTGCAGTTTTTGCTTCCTCTAGACTTTGTAACCCTGAGAGATTGTACCTTCCAGTCTGAATAAAATATTTGTAACAGGTGTGGTGGCTTCTTATTACAAGTTTGTTGACTTTGATTTTATTCCTTTGAATTTCACTGGTTGTAGAAGGCAGAGTTGTAGGTTCAGCTTTCAAACCTGTAACCTGTTCGCTGTGTACTTAATGCATTGTATTTAAAATCAGTAGAATTTCACAGTAAGCCTGGCCATTGTCAAATGTTTCTCACGTGATCAAACAGCAGTTTATACATCTTGAGCCTATTCTCTTCTTCACTGTGTGTTTCTTTGGAGTTAGAATGGCTATAATAGCTTCATCAAAAACGGTCTTCAGTCCTTTCTGTGTTAAAGCTGAACACTCCACATAGCAGTAGGCTCCTATCTGTCAAGAAAATAAGTTAATTCAATAGCAATATATCTCAGCTGTTCACTTCCATCTGTGCACTTCTGCCTTTTTTTTCCCCCCTATGGTGACATTACAATGTTTGGCTGCAAGCTAGAAAAGTTATTTGCATAACTGATGTGCGTTCCCCGTAGGAGAAAATAAGATTTGTCTTTTGCCCGAAGATCTAGAAGGTATTTAAGATGGTTTGTTTATAAAGGAAACATATTAAATAAGCTCTTTTGGCAATGGGGTCCTAAGGTATGTTTGGTAATTAAACAGCAAAAAAAGAATTACATGACCACTTTGTTTCAAAAATAAGACTCTGTAAGTAATTGTCCTGATAAGCATTTACATAGTAGTTAAAATGGTAGTATAATATTCTCAAATAATTTTTAAAAGATACAATATTTTGCTTGAGCAAAAGAGGTCCCTTCTGACCTCAAACCAGTCTGCAATTTTAGTTATCTTATACAGCTTTTACAGGTGTCTGTGCAGAAAATTAGAACTAACAGGGAAGTGCAATTACACAGGTCTGCTTGTTACGTCTATTCAGCAATGTAAGTAAATATTGTCAACTCGTAACCAGTCGCAAGATTTCATACATGGACTCGTAAAAGAAATGGGCAAAGTGGTAAAAGAAGTCAAGTGGAAATAGGGGGTTTTTTGTTCTTTGTTATTTGGTTTCATTTAGGAATATCCAGTTTACCTCTTTCGCTAACTTCTGTCCTTGCTCCACAGATATGGGCTTCTCTTTCATATCATTCAGTCTTGCCAGAGTTTTTGGGTCATCACGAAGATCAATCTGGCAAGAAAGATTATATTCATGTTGGAATACTTTTTTTTAAACAAAAGTCAGCAGACAATATGATACACTCATTTAAAAAGAGAATTATTTAAAGGAGTATTGCATCTATTAAAAGGGAGTCATATCATGTTTAAGATCATGGACTGTTCCTGATCCAAAAGCCCTAAATTTAAGATGTGAATGACTACCTTTAATCCAGAAGGAACTAACATTTATTCTGTAATTCAGCTCTTCAATTAGATGTGATCATCTCAGAATACCAAAATGTGCATCCAGCGGTGGCAGAAAGATTAACCCAAACATGTTACCGACATGTGGGTCACTTCATAAATGAAGCTCAGTCCACTGCCCACAAGAAGCAAGAGGAAATTGTTTCACTTCTCTTGCTCCTTTGCTTCAGCAAATATTGCATATGACTAACAGTTGTGGACCCAGGTAATTCCAGTAACATGGGCATGACCAGACAATTTTGTTCTGTAAGTCCCATGACTTTTTAGAAAGTCAGATGAAGACATGCAGCCAATCTTGCCACCCTGTTTACAATGGGTATAACAAGGCTTTTTTAAACAAAATGGAGAAAGCTCATTAAAGAACAACACAGATCTAGGTTTTTCTGCAACTTGTAAAGGTTGTTGCTCCAAAGGTAGAAGGAGGTGCTGCTCAGGTCCTGTTGGGCCTGAGCTTCCAGCCAGAAGAAAAGGCACCACACAACAATCCTCACTGTTTAAATAAAGTAGAACAGAACCAAATATACCTGTGTTCCTACTAGTAAAAAGGGAACATTAGGTGCATATTCCTTCAACTCCGGTACCCACTCTTCCTTCACATTTTGAAATGAAGCAGGGTTTACCACTGAGAAGCAGATAAGGAAGACATCGGTCATAGGGTAAGATAAAGGTCTCAGACGATCATAGTCTTCCTAAGGAAGAAAAATTCTGTTATCTGCAATATTAAATTGTTGCCTGTATTTTGTTAGTTTTAGAAGTTATATTCAAAAACCGTATTAATATTTCATGAATGTTGTTGAGGCAAACTTTCTGAATGATTCTAGCTTTTCCAGATTAGTTAGTGTGGCTGTTAGAGCAATATCTGCATATAAGGGAAACTGTATGCAAATTTAAGTATTTTAAAAAGTGTATTAATACTGATGGAAATTTTCTTCTGTATGAGGATATACCTTTTAAAAAGTTTTCACTTGAAAAAACAGGCTTATGGTTCAAATATACTTGTAGATCAAAGGTCAGTTATTTGCAGAGAAATAAGCAGATGTGACTGCTGTAGAGCCATCTAGGCGAGATTATACAAACCTAGGCTAGATTAAGGCTATTTAATGCACTTGAATGTTCTGTTTTGGATCAGATGTAGAGGTGATATTTAAGGCCCTCCTTAGAATTTTACTTCTTAGAAGCTTTACAATCCTGTTGCTAGAGATCAGTGCAGTAGGATCTTTTGTCGACTGTGCTTTCTAAAAGCAAGCCCAGCAAAGGGTCACAAGGAACAGAAATCCAGGATCAAGACTATCAGCGGAATATTAATGCCTTTTGTTGAGGAGGGGTTAGTGTGAAAAGATTATTATTTGGGTCATTTAGGGCCACAGCATTTAGAGCCACCAGTCATGCTGCCAGGGCATAAAATACTGTGACAAGACAGGCACCTAGGATCAGAATTCTCTCTAGCAAGAGAGAAAGTGGATTTTTGCCATCTATTTTAGCTAAAATCAGAAGGGAACATGCCCCAGCTTCTCTCTGCAAGGCTTCCTTTGTTTTTTGGCAATGAACCAATGCCTTACCGTTTCTACCTTGGGTTTTGGGGTTTCTTTTAACATAACTAAGATTGAGCCCAGGCACTGCAGAGACAGTGTCAAATGCTGGATTTATGCCTTTTCTTCCACAGTAAACATCTGTTTGTTATGGCTGCTGCAGCAGCCTCCCTCCTTCCCATGTAAGCTTCCCATCTTAATTAAATCTCACAAATATTGGAACGATTTGTTCATTAAATGTAGAGGCAGAAATGTAATTCAACTCCATGTTTGAAATGAGCCAGAAAATTAAATTTTTGTTTCCTTGGCAACAGTCACATTACCAGATTAATAACCTATAGTCACACACTTAAAAAAAGCCCTTCATTGATTGTAAAGTTTTAAACGTGGTCCCTAGAATTTCAGAAAACATGTAAGAACTTCCTCAGAACAGTTTCTGCTAGGCCCATCTTTCCATTTAGAAGTCAACAGCTATGAGAAGAGGGCTGTCATCATGAACTGGAGAAAAGACAAGCACAGACAGAGATTCTGCGCTAGCAAGGAGGTGACCATTGACCAGTATTCTCCAGTGCCTGTTTACAGTGTTCTGAACCGTAATCAGTATTCTCATGTGCCATTTTGACTATAGGCTCTACTGCCAGTTTAGTATACAGGTTTGTCAATAAACCAGAGCGTGCTTAGTTGTTAACGTGGGTTCCCAATTTCACAACCACAGTAAAAGGCACCACTGTGAAACAACAACATTTCACAGACTAGTGTCAGGCTCCTGCCCTGATTCAAAAGAAAAAAACAGTAACCCTGTCTTTTCCACATCTGTGGACATTCATCATAGAAAACAGAAATAACTTCAAGAACACCACAGCAAGTTGAAACTCTTCAACGTTCTTTTTTAAGCATGTATTTTACATTTTACTTTTACTACTGAATGTAGTTAGATCCTGCTCAGGGTTGTTCATGTTTTTTCTGGGGTGGAGAACAAAATCCTAAAAGAAGCTTCCCAACTGCAAATTACAGTGGTCCCTGGAGTACAAAATCTGCATGCAAGGACACACAGGAGAATCTGTCAGTTGCTCTCAAATTCAGCTTTACTAAATCATATGTGGAGTGTTTCTTTAAAAGAAAATATCTAGTTTAAACCCATAATTTGTTCCTACCACGAAAGAGCTGCCATCACTACACTCAACATTTTCTAAAAATCTTACATCTGGGTTACAATAACTAGAATACTGTCTGCACTAAATGCTGGAATGCAGAAAGCATTTCACTGTCACCAGAAATTATGTTAGTCCATTAACCTTAAAATACCTCTTTAGTTAATCCATTGCAAATTACAGATGGACCTTTTATTCATAGCAAATATTACTCATTTTCTTAAAGCCGATCTCGGATCTGAACTCCTTTCCTGGTCCTGCATCTGTTTATGTGCCTTCTGATTTATACCCTGCCCCATCTGCACTGGGCAAGCTGTGGGTCCCTCCAGAGTAATTAAGAAGTTCAACTGAAGGCAAGTACAATGCGATTGGATACATCGTGTCCCACAGCTAAAGATGTATGTGGTATTTGCAGCAGTGACTTCACTACATTTATGCTTTCTTAAATTATCCGAGAATTTGGCTATACCCACCAGTCCTGCTGCTTGAAACCTGTCAGGTTCTGTCAGGCTCTCCTTTAAACCTGGTCTGTGCTCTGACCGTTAGGTTCATACTGATATTAATAGTGGCAGGTACTTCTAACAAAGCCTTCCACCACATGGTTAGACTGATCCTGGGTCCTTCTGAGAGAGACCCTGCTTAAATGTTATCAACACCTAGTAGGCCATTTGTGCCTAAAGACTCCTGTCTCCCAAAAACCCCACAGAAATACCAGTCAAACCTGTAAACTTTCTGTGATGTATTGGGCCTACATAACTGCTGGACTGGGTAGAAGAATCTGAAATACCAAATTAATTTAGACTTAATATTAGAGAAGCCTGGAAAAATCTTATTGCTTCAACTATAATTTATTTCCTGAATCTAGTGTAAGGGAAACAAATGTAGTTTATTCTAGAATTAAATGCAATGGCAAAATTAATTATACTAGCCAGTCACGATAAATTGCAATTCGAGTGCATGTACACACCACACTGTATGGCAGTTAGACTAATCAGACAATCTAATTGGAGGAGACACTGCATACATATTTAAGCATTAAAAATATTTAAAGAATTTAACTGGAATATTTTAAGAATGTGAATAAGGTGGGCAAGAAAGCCTCTAAGGATCAAAATAATCAGTTATAAGTCTCAAAAGCTCCAGGCTATAATAGAGAAACAGCATGTTCTCCAACATACTCTGAACTTTAAACAAAAATTGCTTGCTGTTTGCTGGAGCAGGTGAATACAGATAGAAAGATATGCTGAAAATACAAGGGATGTAATAAGTTTAAACAAAATTGGATGCAAGTATGTTGACTTAACTAACATTATATGAAGCTGTGATCCCTATAAAAGACATGACACTGCAGCAGGACTGTTCATCATTTACATAGTATCCCTGTGGAAACCTAGAAGAGCTGCCAGTACACATCACATGAAAAAGGGGATGACATGGAGGAAGTAATTACTTGACTTGGCTTCTCAACTACAAACTGGGCTTTTTGTTTTGTTTTTAAGAGTGGAGAAGGGAAATTCATACAATGGAAATTCATACTTTTAAATTATCACATCGCCCTACTTTTGATATGCTGCAGGTATGTCTAGCATTGCCTTTAACTTACCTCCTTAAAATCTGTCCTTTAGGTCTCTTTTTTCATGTTACAGTACCTGCTAATCTGCCTGAGATTTTCTACTTCCTTGTCCTTGAATACTGAATCACTGATTTTCATTGTATTTTGAATGTTGAAGTGAATTTGCTCTAACATGTCCAAAATCTGGCTATTTCCAACATTTACCTGTTCAAAAACAGGTCTTGAGAAACTTTTTGCATGCAGACAGAAGAATGGTATTGCAATTCTGCAGAATTACATTCTTCCTCTTTTCAAAAGTTTTGTTCAGCCTAAAAGCTGTGAATGCAATGCCCTATTTCAAGTCATATATTTGATTCTGAATTAACACTTTTGCACAATTCCATGGATATCAGCTGAGAGACACATTTAAAACCACACAAACTATATTCCTAACTCTACCACTGACACATATGCAGTCCTGAGCAAATCATTATCCTCTCTCTATTTGCATCTTCCCATCTGCAGAGGCTTGCTAGCTTTGTAATGCAATAGTCTTTGCAAAGCATTCCTTTGAGCTACACAGCTTATGTGCAGTGGAATACTTTTTAAAAACATAAACTAAGAGAAAGTAGAGTATTATTATTTCTGAATAACCTTTCTGACACACAAAAAGCACTACTTCCTGATATTTATTAGAAAACTGAAGTGAGAGGTGCAGGCATACAGGAATTCTGTCGTACTAGAGACTCTATAGCTCCACTGTTTCATGGTTATCATGCTCCTCCTGGCCCAAGTTGAAGTGATGGGGACAGAGACAGAGGTCCTTACCCCTCTGTCAGTAATGTGAGACCACAGGCCTTCTCCTCTGGAATGGTATCTAGGTCTCTCTATCCAATTTGGAGAGATGAACGGCTATTAGACCTTTGCAGTCAATACCTCCCCACTTCTTGATCAAGACCTTTGAGGAAATTCACACTTCTCAGATCTGTCGTCGCAGGTAGTAAAGACGATGTCAAACAGATCTGTTTGATTTTTATTTCCTTGCAAATATGGGGGCTAGTGTCTTTAAGCGAATAGGAAAAAACGAGTTCTGGTATGTCGGTAATGCTGAGGCAGGGGCCCAAGGTGTGTCATGTTTTAATCCACACTAGGTGCTTTGTACTCTGATGGAATCAAAGCAGTGAATCATTTTATGTGTTTTGCAGCCTAGGAATGAAATTTTAACAATGCACCTCCAGTTCTACTGGCATACACTTATAAACAAAAGCATAATCCTATTTCTTTTCTATTCCGAGAGGCATAAAGTCGATGGGAGGGAACAAAATAAAGCTTGCACCACTGGAGGAAAATCCAGAGCTCAAAAACTCTGGGTTTATGATCTCTGCGTTAGCAACCATCTGTTGCTTTCACAGTGTACAACAGCAATCGTAAGAGGAGGTTCTCACTCCCAACCATCTGTTTTTAGAGGGAAAGCCAAAAATAGGCATCAGGCAGAGTTGCTAGAGGAATCCAACCTCTAGCAGCAAAGGGTAATCACTACTGCTGCTCAGAGGGCTCAGTGAGGCAGAGTTTTGCAGAGCAAAATCCCAGCTAAAAGCCCAAGTTTTAACTGACTTCATAGTAGGGCTTGGTAGTAACAGGCAGAACTCCTCCCTCAATATGAATTGCCAAACTTTAATTTTTGAAGTGCATTTCAAAGCTTTCTTCATTTTTCAGTTTCCATCCCTGAAAATAAATTTCTGTTTCAGAAGGTCCCTGTAACATTCTGGAAAACTTCAGAAATGAACCATAACAACTGTTGTACATAACATGTACACCAGGGACTTTGTAACAGCTCACAGTTACCCATGGGCACATCTTGCCATCTCCCCCAAATTATTTGGATATAAAGGCTGATCTGCAGCTTTGTCATAAGCACCAGGCAAAGCCTCTGAAAGCAACAGCCTACTCCAAAAGCACACCAGGAAACAGACTTCACCCCGCTGAATCACCCTGCGGTTTCTGATTCTACGAGATGCTTGGTGGGGGAGGAGAGAGAGGGAAGTGGCCTGTACTGCCCCATGCCAAGCACAAATTGCTTCCCTGGCTAAAAAGTACTTTCCTTTTTTTTTTTTTTTTTTTTTTTTCCAGTCTGGGCTGTGTAACTCTGTAACCCTTTGCAAGGAAGGAGGGTGGAGCGTCCCCCAGGATGCTGGTTTCCTGGCACTACGGCTCACAAGGCACCACTAATGCAGGACCATTTGGCAGAAAGTTGCAATTTGGACTGACACAGCATTGCCATAAAATGTCTGCTTGTCCAGTCCTGCAACCCAAGCTCTGTTACACTGATCACTGCATTTCATTTTTCATCTGTAGCCCCTGGCTTTTGAAGACGCAAAACGAGATGGCAGTGATTATTTCCTGGCTGCAGGGGAAAAGTGCACTACAGACCCTCTGTCTCTTCTCAGGCTTCTGAGGATACAGCTGGCATTGCTAAAGAAAGCAGAATTGTCCTGTTGTGGCTTGCTCACAGGTTTCCCAGGGAGTGCAAAAAGCTGCTGATTTGGGCCCAGCATCTATTTTTAATTTATAGAAAAGGCTTCAAGAATGCAGGGTAAGTGCTCTTCCATTGTATTCTAAAAATGAAGTAAGCTGATCTAAATCCATTTCTGAATTCCTGTGAAGAGGACTGTTCAAAGGACATATGAATTATACATTGAAAAAGCCCAGGGTTTGTGAATTAGGATTTTTTTTTTTTTTTTTTTAAAAACCCAAAACTTTCCTTCTGGCATATTTGAGAACTGTGCAACTGCTCACATGTCTGAAAAGCTTTTCTGTATAGAGAGAAATAACTAGCTGGAATATGGAGCCTAGTATGATGGATTTTACAGCATTAGAGACAGGAAGGACAGAGTATTTCTTTAATTATACACAAAATTGCCTTTAAGCGATCAGATTTGGTCCTAGTCTTAATGTATGATTCAGTACTGTCCAAATCCTACATCTTGCCATGTGGTAATGCTAAACTATTTTCCTAGATGGTCTCAACAGCACTCTCCCTCCCTCCTCTCCATCACTACAAGAACTTCAGCTTGCTGGCTTCTTCATGGTTTTCTGGAAGTGGAAGTTGCTGCCTTTTCTCCACAAGGTTTATTATTTTAGCATCTGTAACAACAGAACATGGATTCAACTGACTGTCAGCAGTACCGGCAAGCACAGTTTCACTTAAACACCTTCACTTAAAACAGCTTCTTGTGGCAGAGTAACTGCCATGGACAGACCCTTTCACTCCTTGCTCGTGAGAAATCTCAAGGCTATGGTGTGTTCCTATCCCAGTTCCCTTCTCACTGTCAGGGAGCTTATGAACAGCACTCTTTCCACATAGGGTTTCCATTCTCCCCAGGAAAGGAATTCACCCCAGTTGTGGTGACTGCAGCCATGAACAATCAGGATTTCCCATTCTTTCAGATATGGGCAGTCAAAGGAAAAAAATAAAATTCACCCTGACACAGGAAATCTGGTCAGATCCTCTGCAGAACCTGCTCTTTGGAAAGACGGGCTCTTTCACTTTATTTTCAAAGAATATGACCTGTTCTCCCAAGCAAAACTGCCTATAGATTGCAGTTGGTTTAATGCAATTATCCATATCATATCAGACATGTCTTTTAATTACTACCCATATAAATCCCGATCAGGCAAGAAACACTGATCAGTGAGGTGTCCCATTCCCTTTCACTTTTTACAAAAGCATGTTCTTCGGTCCAGAGATAAGCAACATCTTTGTAAGACAGAAGACTACAGCTTCACACTGACTCCTCGGGATTAATTCCACATCACACAATTTCTCAGGAGAACACCAGTGTCAGAGTACCAGTGCCATCATGCGCACACTGAATAAACACATCACGGTGAAAGAGCTTTTGGAATTACAGGAGTTGCTAAGACTCTTCTGCACTTCATTTTATGTCAAGTCCCAATTTGTCAGGGCTAACAGCTTCCACTGAAGAACGTGGTAAAACACTTGATGATTTCACTGCAGCAGATGTTGAGGCCATTGAAAAACTGCCTACGGTTTTTCTTTCTCAAGTGAGGAATTTGTAAGCCATCCCACTGCCTGTGGCTGGGCTATCTGTCGGTCATAACTAAAGCTGCATCCCAGGTCACACCTGGCATCCATCCCTTATTGTCTCCAACACTGAATCCAACTGGAACTCAGACCAACAAGGAACCAGCATTAAGTCCTACTGATTGTCTTTAGGTATTCATGACTACATCCAATTTAGAGCGCAACCTGCCTGAGGCACTCTCAGTCTGTGTTTTATTCATCTCAAGCAATATACACACCTAGGATGCTGACAGATGTTCCTTTCCTCTGGAGAATAATCCTGCCACCTGCATTTTTATATGCAAACCAGCGAGTACCAGCCATAGCAAAGAATTATTGCACACGTGCCACAGCACGGATGCAGCACAGAGCAGGATTAAAACAGACTGGAGACAGTAGCTGCCAACGTGTCAAATGACACAACCTCTCCGGAACTGCTGAAAGTGTCATGTAGCATCCAGCCACATTTTTCTTAACACAACTTATCTAGTCACCAATCCAGACCAACAGACTGCTTATAAAACTACAGAACAGATACCGTTCCCCTCTTCTCTGCCCTCATTTTGCATTTTTTTCTCATTAAAGGAGGGGCAGTTTTGTTACAAATTTAACTGCTAATTTGGAGGTTTAAAAAAAAGTCCTGAAGTCCTGAAAAGCCAGGTTAGATAAGGCCTGGTCTAGTGGGAGCTGTCCTTGCAGAGATTGGGGCTAGATGATTTTTAAGGTCCATTCCAATCCCTTAACATTTTATGATTCTGTCTCAAAGCATCCATTTAGTGATGTTGGAGTTTATAATTCACTATAGAACTGCAGGACTTGGAATCAACGTGCTTTGTGTTATTTCTTAAAGCCCAGTTTCCTGGAGTCTTATGAAGAAAAATCACATCCTTTTAACCTTTTAAATGAAAGATAAATTTCTAGTACCCCACAGATACAGAGAAAACTTGAATACATGAAGCCCAAAGGTTGAAAGAAAACCCACATGCAGCTAAGGGCAAAAACCATTACGATTTTCTAGGGTTTTTTAGGTAGCAGTGTCTGCAGATAGGAATAGCTGACTCATCATTTTGAATGCCTGGGACTGACAAAACCTTGGTATTGCTGGAGTGAGTTTTATGTCTGCATTGTCCATGTGTTCTCAATAAAGGAACTGGAACAAAGCTTACTGAAATCAGCAATCAGGGTGCCTGCTAGCACAGAGCTTTGGATCACACCCCAACACACCATAAGCCCTTTTACACTGCAGGTCAGTGCTGTGGAGGCAGTACTCTAGTCAAAATATAAATTTAGTTTGTTATTAGATGTAGTTTGGAAGCTGAATCAGAAGTCGGGCTATAAATGAAAACTATGCATTTTTTATATTTATTTACCAAAATATGAAGAGCTCTTTGCAAAGGAAACAGATTTCAACTGAGAAGTCTGACTGTGAACCTGATGAAAATTCCCAGCGTCTTACAAATTCTCTATCAGAAAAACTCCATCAGCTCATGCCACCTTACCCAGGTGTCCCATTCCACCACTCCTGCCTCCTGCAGTACAGCTGTAGATTATATGAGACTGAACTGAGTGCAGGTGCACACATCAACTTAAAATGAAGTCAGGAAGTAAGAGTAACATTATGCTGGAAGAGCAGTAACAAGTGCTTGTGTTCAGTGTTGCCTTTTTAGCTGGTGTTATTTGGATAGCATCAAAACATGCCACTGTACCTCAAAGAAATTATAAATGAGTAAAATTCCGACAGCACTTTGCCACAAACTACAGGATATCCTGTGGATGCTTCTGGGAACTCAGAGCAACATCTCCTATCCCGTGACTCCCCATCTGGCAATAGCAGTACTTACCTATCCTTCTAGGAAAGCTGTGATGCTGTCAAAGCGTGAGTCACAGCTCACAAGGAGGCGTTTGAATGCAAGCTTCACACTGGGATTATTATTGTTGCAAGGCCATTTTTAAAAGCAAATCTGAAAGTGCAAGTCCCCTTCCTTTTAAAGGGAAAGCCTGTCTTTGCTTAAAGCCTTGTCTAGAGAACTCTGGACAGAGATTGGAAGCTCAGGTAGTTTTCCTCCTCTTACACTGAAAAACCTTAATTCCAAAGGGAGCATCTAGGCATGTTTTTATTTTATCTGCATACATCCAGTTGTTAAATCTACGTGGCTGGCAACATCCTGAGGCACAGAGCAGCTTCAGCGGAGGCTGAGCTATTCATAGGCCAGCACGCCAGCCGGGAGTGAGCTCATGAGCTCGCAGCTTCCCAGCACCAGCTGCCAGCTCGGCTGGGACATGTAAAGGGAGCGAGGGAAAATGCATGTGGGAGGAGGGAGGCGCAAGGGGGAACAGAGAGGGGACAGGATCTCAATTGCTAATATCTCATGTCAGGACCTGCCAAAGTCACGTTAGAGGTCTCGGTGTTTACAACTCCGCAGTAAAGGATGGCAGGGTTTGCATTGTGTGAGATTGCTTTGCTCCAGGCTGGCATTTGGCGCTACGACTGCCTGGTAGGGGCAACTCGGAAGGAGCAATGTGCTCTGAGGAGGGGCATTTCTATTTCCCAACAGACCAGCCAAAATGATCAGCACCTGCCTCTCCTCTCAGTAGGATATCGGAGTGGTACCTGCTAGCCCAGGGCTACCTACCAAAGCCAAAACAAAGAGCCAGCAAGGAGTCTAAAGATTACGGCTATTTATTTATAGCAACTGCTGCAAGTTTGGTGACCATCCATTTAATAACCACACCTCATACACGGGCACATTCACACTTATAACCATTTGTTTTGACATGTCACCTTAATGTAGATCTTCCTAATATCTGAGTTAGCTTTACACACTTCAGCAGCCTGACCAACTTTAAAAAAAATTGCTTTTAACATCAGGACTTCCGTTACAACCAAAAAATCAGTGTATCTGAATTAAGATGGCTGGGGCTGCAACCAGAGTGACCATCGGTACCTGAACTGAGACATACCAAAAAGTGGACTGTTGTGCTCTCGTGCTTAGCATGTCTTGTGGTACTGTTTTGGTGACAGTTGAGAAGGCACTGTGAGCTTCATTCCATCAGACCATATATTAGGGCCTTTAAGGCAGAGATATAAAAGTAAAAAGACAAGGAACACACTTTACCTCAGCTTTGTCCAACCAGGCCACACTAGTATCACAACAGTTAAGTGATGCTGAAGGATATAAATGTTATTATGAGGCACCGCACCACAGTAAGTTTCCCCATACCCCTCTCTGCACTGCTCAGATGCTGGTTTGGTGCCAAACGTGCACCAAACAGCCATGCTATGCCTCAGCATCTCTTCCCACAGAAACAGGAGCAACACAGGCTCTGTTACTGCAGCCTTCCTATCCTCCCTCTAGGTCCCAACCATCCTTCACACTCACAGAGCAAGACTTCCACCTGTATGTGGTCAGCACCTACTGGAGGAAAGGGGCACTATGAATGAAAATTGACAGCCGACGTGATTGGCAGGAGGATGGACCCCAAATGCCATTTTAAACACCAGCCTTCAAAATCCCCAAAAGGCAACTGCTGTGTGTTCTCCCACGTATCCCAATCATCTGGGACATGCAAAGGGACACACAGCACACCTCTTTGTTAGTGCTTACAGACATTTCTCCAAAAGTGTTAATATCATGAGAGCCGGCAGTATTACTTGTGGTATCATGGAAGATCAAAATGCTAATCAGTTGTCACCAATTCAAAAGCACTCAAACGTGGTGATTTTAACACACCCCTCAGGGAGCTGTGATTCTCTTCCCAAGCTGATTATGCCACATAGCCCAGCTCAATGAAGGGAAGTACTGAGACACAATCTCCCAGAGCAAAACAGGCAACTACAAACCCAAAGACATCCAAGCATCAGTATCACAAGCACATTTAAACTTCAGTGCACTGATGAAGGTCTTCAATTGCAGGTAGGTTCCACAGATCTCATCTTCCTGCAGAAACCAA
This sequence comes from Empidonax traillii, assembly GCF_003031625.1. Taxonomy (NCBI): domain Eukaryota; kingdom Metazoa; phylum Chordata; class Aves; order Passeriformes; family Tyrannidae; genus Empidonax; species Empidonax traillii. Next base: position 28,389 of record NW_020956120.1, read on the forward strand.
GACCCATTTTAAGCCCACAAAGTGCAAGCAGAAGGCTAAAAGGAGCTGCTGGCTCCACCTCTGGAAGGAATTGCTGGAGGAATGGCACCAAATTCCCACGTGTCTCCTTGACATGGGAGGCTGCCTTCACAGCTGCAAATCCAAACGGGCTCTGAGAGCCTCCACTGCTCAGCAGCTGTACTGGCTATTTTCTGCTGAACCAGGGCCCCAGTATTTTCAGCCAGAGAAAAGCTGCCTTGAACTCACACACACCCAAGGGCCTGTGTATAAACTGAACTTTGTGAACCACTAGTGGCATTTTTCTCTGCTATGTATAACTAGGAAAAAATGGGATTTTAATAGATTTGTTTTCAACCTACTTTAAACTCACAAAGATATGAGGCCTTATGTCATCGTTATAGTTACTACATGTGATCCTGTGTGTGTTATGAAGAAGCAAGCTAGAAATGAGTACTGGATGAACTCAAAAGCTTGCAACTCCTCTGCCAAAGCAAAGTCTGTCACAAGTTGCTAAATACACAACCACGCAAGTTAAAGAGACCCACATACTGATAAGTCAGTATTTCAGGGCGATGAGCCTACTGTGCATCAGCTATGAACCAAAAAGTCTTTAATCTTTGCTCTGCTGTGGACTTCATGCATGGATTTAGAGTAGGTCACTGTTTAAACCTTCATTTACCCCCTCACTCCTCTTCCCCCTGAACTGAGATCTGCAGATTGTACCTATACTCTTTCCACAGCTGGGAGTATAAACACGTTGAAGACCGTGAACTGCTTAGACACCACAGTGATCACGCACTGCCAGGTTTTGATAAAATTATACTATCAGGCCAGTATTTTACAGTAAAACCATTTGGGGGTGACAGAACTAGAAATAAAAGCACCGATGTATGCAGGCACAGAAATCCTGACTCTGGGCAGCAGGCATGTACCAGATGCAGCCTGCTGTTTCCCCACCACAGAGAAGACATCATCAGCTCATGTCTTTTCTGCTCTTTACTATATATGTTTAAGCTTTAAAGTAAGCTTTCTGCTATTGCACAAAATAAGACAGGCTTTCAGCTCGCTCTCTGACAAAGCAACCTTTAGCTGAATGAAGTTGCTGGACTGGCAGCCTCAGATGTCCACCAGTTCCCCAAACATGCTGAAGTGGGATAGGCATAGTGGTAAAGATTTTATTAGCACCACAGGTCTGACTAAAAGGGGAGTTTTGCCAAGACCAGATATATCTGTTAAGTAGCCTCATTAAAACACCCTACATAAGCTGAGGCTGCTCTGAATCAGGCCAGCAAGATCTGTTCCTAAGCACCTCAAAAACTGCTCTGTAATTCAAACTGAAGACTCCAGATTTTCAGAAACTGGAAAAAAAGCTCACCTCAACTTTTTACACCTCTGGATATACAACTTCACACTGACAAGATTTTCTTAGTATAACAGGAACACCTTCACTTGCTGTTTGTTGTAAACTGGCCAGTTTACCCTCTTAACTTTTGAGGAGGCCAAGGGTCACCTGGGTTTGTACTCAGCACATTCACACAGAGTGGGATACCACAAAACCACTTTAGTTAAGGTAACACAGAGCTAACAACACATATGCTCATTAACAGCAGCAAGCCCAGCACTAGGAGTTTGAGACGGCATCCCCAAATACACTGTGCATATGTACAGTAGTGCTGGGGTCACTTTCACACTTTCCAATGCTCATTATTAAAAAAAAAAAAATTAGTTGCACGTTAACCAAATGCTTTCTTTCTTTGAGCGCTAAATCCTCATTTTGTAACCTACTTAAGCAACATTTTACAAGCTGTGTTTTGAACCAATTACTATTGAAAAACAGGACTATGACAGTAATAAGAAATGCACTCAGTTGGCATAAATTTGACTAGTTTGTGTTTATGTCAGCGAGATGACAACCATGAAGTCAGTCTTTGTGGGAAGAGTCTCACCCTTCAGGGTATCAGCTTTCGGGAAATGGGGCTGTTTCCTACAGTCCTTATGGAATTAATTATATTACCAATTTCAGGCCTAACAAAGATATAAAAGACCATTCAAATGCTGATTCCCTTACCTAAGGTTATATGTAGATCTAAAAAGGTACACTAATTCAGGCAGCAGTTGTTCAATTAAGTATAGGAGTAACATGGTTAAAAATTACCACTTCAGCCTATGCGAGTCCAGTGAGATTATCTTACTAGTTGCTCTTTACAACAAGGAAGCATGTCTGAGGTCATGTGAGACCAAAGCACATGCTCATGGTGCAAGAAGAAGTTTTAATATAAGGAATACACAACTTTACAGAAACCCAAGCAGCATTTCCATGTATACTCCACACCTCCTTAGGTCAGGCCCTTCACAAACTTTCCATTAAGGCATCCCCAGAAAGCTGGAAGTACTCTAACCCCGGAGAAGACCATACTCGGCCCGCGGCTGGTGCCGTGCAAGTTAAGTTAACAAAAAGGTGACTTGAATCATGGAGCCCTTTAGAAACCACTACACCAGTGATCCCTCCACACATCCAGCATTTTATCCATCATTAAAGTTACTTAAGAGCCATGCTGACATCACAGCATCTTTCACAACCGACTGTAATCTTAACCAAATGAATCACTTGAATTGTTTGGGACAGCAAAAGAAACCCAGGTTATCTCAAAGGCAGTGGCTGAGATATTTTTTTCCCACGTTATTATTTTACACCTTCAGTTTGAACAACTCTTTATAGCTATTTGAGCGCTGTAAAGCACAAACAAGGCAAGCTGCGGCAGCCTGGCTCTCCATCCGACCCGAGGCGGCCGAGGCAGCGTGTTCCCTGTGTGCTGAACGGGGCATGTTCTCCCAACTGAAGGCCGGCGGAGGGTCGGCACCCCAGGGGGGAAGGGGGCTGGCCGGGGCCGATGCCCCGGCACGGAGCAGTGCCCTCCAGGCGCAGGGCATCCCTCCGCCCCCGCCGGGCGATGCCGCGGCGCCCCGGCCCCAGCACCGCTAAAAATAAAGCCCGTCTCTGCCTGCCCCCCCCTCGGGAACCGGGGTTGGATCGATGGTTTTCTTTAAAATCTGGATTTTATCAATCCCCCCCTCCCCCGCCAACCCGGCTCCGAACCGCCCAGCTCGGACCGCAGCCCTGCGAATAACTTCGGGGATGGCCGGGACCGCCGCCGGGCGGGGGGACGGGGCCGGGGGGCCCGAGGGCAGCGCTCGGCACTCACCTGGCCGGCGGTGTCGTACAGCCCCAGCAGGTACTGCTTGCCCCCGACGGTGACGCTGACTGCGAGAGGGGAGAAAGAAACGCAGCGGGTGAGGGGGGGGGGCACCCCCGGCCGACCCCCTCCCAACGCCCCGGCAGCGCCAGGCCGGGGGATGGAGTCAGGAGGGAGGGGGGAGCCGGGGCGGCAGCCGCAGCCCCCCGCCCGCTCACCTGCGTAGTGGTCGAACACGGTGGGCACGTACTCCTCGGGGAAGGCGTCGTTGGCGTAGCTCATCAGCAGGCACGTCTTGCCCACGGCGCCGTCCCCCACCACCACGCACTTCAGCATGACCGCCGCGCTGCCATGGGCCATGGCCGGAGCCCGCCCTCATGGCCCCGCGGGCGCGCCCCGCCGCGCCGGGCCCCTCGGCATCGCCGCCGCCGCCGCTGCCGCTCAGCGGGCGCCCCCGCCGGCCCCCGCCGGGCGCGGCCCCCCCGCCATCCGCCGCCGCGCTGGGCCCGGCGGGAGCCGCCTTCCCCCGGCCGCGCAGGGGCAGCGCCCGCCCGGGCGCGGGGCCGGGCGGGGGCGGGCGGCGGGGCTGGGGCCGCCGTGCGGGAGCGGCCGCTCGCCCCGGCCCCGCTGCCCGCACACGCGTGAACGGAACACCCCGCGTCCCCCCCCCCCCCCGCCCCGAGTGGTGCTCGGGAGCCGCGGTCACCCCCTGCCCCACGCGGGCGGCGGGGGCGCGTTCGTTCCGCGCTGACACCCTCCCCTTTCCCCCGCAACCATCGCCCTGCCCGTACAAAGGAAACTCCGGCCGCATCCCGTGGCATTAACCCCTAACTGAACCGATATGTATGGAAATAATCAACGGGATGTAAAAGGATTTTGTTCTGCGCTGGGTTTATTGTCTTTGGAGTCTGAAATTCAGTAGTAGGAATGGGTTTAAGAACACCAAAGTGTGTGGTTTAAACAGTCTTCAGCGCACGTTTGCTAAAGGACCAGGGGACAAGATCTAGAAAGAGGAGGTACTGCAAGAAAAATGAGTGAAATCATGCTCCCACTAGTGTCAGTGGCAAAAGTCTCACTTTTCAGTGGCACTAGATTGTCACCCTAGCAAGCTGTTTCGAACTTCACATATTCAAATGATACAAAAACATTTGCAGTCAGGCAGAAAATAATTGCCTTCTCTAGTCTGTATTTTTTGCAGATTTATGCCATAAACCCTATCCAGCTACAACAAAGCACACACAACAGTGCAAGCCACGTGGAGACCTCTATGTTGTAGAATTTGTGTTTCTATTTGATCTGACATGCTTCCTGGAGAAAATAAATGCAAATCCCACATTGCATAAAGCTTATCTGAATATTCAGTAAAACATATTTTCAAATCAGGACGAAATAGAAAAGTTATTACTTTGCAAGTTTTTCAGTTCAGTGAATCAAGCTTTTGTGCCTTCAGACCACAGAAGGGGCCAAGCAGGACATCCAAGACTGCTGCAGTCTCGTCACAATTCATCCAGAGAGCATCAAACTTACAAATAGACTGAGGCTGCCCCGGGAGGTATTTTCTCAGCCTTTGGAAAATGCCAGCTATAAAAGAAAGCTGGGTTTAGCAAGAAGTCAACCAGCAACCAGCACAGGACTCAGTGCACAGGTCTCCCAAACAACTTTTCCTAATAGGCAGGTATGTCCAGTGTAAGCAGATATTTCAGGATGGGTTTTGGCAGCAGGCCCAGGAAAACTGCTTTACAGTGATCTACCTAGAGGTTCCCAGGTATCCACAAGAGACTTGAAATCATGCAGATACTCAGTGGTCCGGGTAGCATCCACTCCCATTTTGCTGCACTTGCCAATCTATACACTTAGGAGCACCCAACACTTGCAAAATCACCCTAGGCTGCCGTCTGCTCAATCGATGGGAAGTACACTTCCTCCACTCTGCTGCTTGCTTAATTGCTAGTGTTGCTTCTCAAATCCTGTAATCATCATTTTGAACTTGCACAATCTCAGCCAAATGATTCTCATCCAGTCCTCCATCTCACTCAGACAATGGATGGCCAATTAGTCTGCACTAAATATTTAGAGAAAATGAAAATACAGAACTGGCAAACCGAAATGCTCACCTCGGCTCTCTCCTCACCAGCCTGGCTGGTTGCACAGCCAGGGAGTCACATAGCTGCAGGAGTGGGACCTCCTAAAACCTAACAGGAGTCCCACAGCAATTTGAGTCTATAGAATCACCCATAGGGGCGTAGGACTGTTGGTTTCATCCACAGAACATGTACTGTGTTTTTCACCCTCTGCAGATGTCATTTTCCAGCCAGCACCCACAGCACTGCGATAAGGAGGGTGCAACTATGAGGAGAATATATACGCCGAAAGTTCCTGGAAATTGATTTATTCTCTTAAACTTTTCTCACTTTCAGCAGCTTAGAGCCTCTGTTCAGTTGTCAACTGACATGGCTAAGCTATATCAGCGCAATGGATACCTTACCAGGAATCACATCCTTCTTTCAGGTAGATTAGCAATCTGTTCTGTGTCATATGCTTCCATTTTTCAGCAGTACAAATATAAAAAGTGTTAAAATAATTTACCTACCTGTAACAAATAGTAAGTATCTTTATTAAAGACACTAAATCTAGCCATTTTTTCCTTAACTTCTTTCATAAGCTAGTAAAAATAAATGAGTATGAATTGTTAAAAGGAAACTCATCATCTAGGAAGATTAAAATGTATTTTTTTCCCCTCATTCTTTGCTATAAAGTTGTTAGGAAATGAAAAACAGTTCCATCTAGTTTTTCGCAAAAGGGACAATTTCTGAGTAGTTCTAGGTTATGCACTGAACGGTTACTTTAGCATCGCATATGAGTACTAAACAATCCATTTCTTCATTTTAGGTATTAAAATTTTGCTTTTTAGGATTTCTGTAAGATTTCTATATGTATATGGGGCTGAGAACTAATTGGAAAGAAGAAATGTAACTAGATAACCCTGATAAGGCCTGATCCAAATAATTCAGACCAGTAATGGAGGAAGTAAAACAAGTAAAACATGGAGTGGGGCCATGAAGTAGAATCACAAAGTCCTTCATCTGAGTTACCAAGAGCAGGGAAAATAGAAGAGAAAGGGATGGAGCCAAGCCTTAGTGTAAGCAGCAAAAGACCTGTTTGGTCTATGGAATTAGAGAATAAGGGGTGTTAATTGTGTAACCAACACATTTTGAAAAGATAGATCAGATCTGGCTATGTCCATTATTAACATCTCTGAATTTAACCCTGACAAGTACACACAGTCTGGTTATTGTCATCAACTGTGCTGCCACTCTGTGTTGTGAGTACACTCCAGCAGTTCTCTGTCCACATCCTCCTCTTCACCCTGTCAGATAAGCCATGGTGCCTCACTTTGTCACTGGGTTGCTGTGCATCACTAGAGGGTGGTCATGCATCTCATTACAAAGGTGGACATCTTCTCATGTTGGGTGAAATGACTTCATGGAAGTAGCCAGTATTTAGGAAACACCCTTAAAAAATGCCAAGTCCGAGTCAAAGCTGAAAGTGATGTCTGAAAAACACTCAGATTAGTCCCACAAAGTCCATCAGAGGATTAATTTTTCAGGCATCCCTGTCTGTGGAAGATTGGAAGAACCATGGTTTATGGTTCTCTAAAAGAACTTCTAGACTTACAAGGAATGTTAAGTCTTTAGGAAAGTCAATGAAAAGGGTGATGCCATCTGAATGCCCTGTTTGCAGCATATCATCTTTCAGACCAATCAATCTGTCATCCTCAAGCAGAGCTGTCCCTAAGCAGCAGAAGGTTACACCCGAGTGGACACAGCACAAGTCTGGTTTTCAGTCCAAATGATTTACTGTTGTCATAAACGGTGAGAAAACCATTTTTACAGCTTAGGAATCCGATCATTACAGTTTTGCTTCTCTACCCAAGGTTATGGGTAATGCAGAAAATGTTTCTGTATCCCAACTAATACAGAGGAAACAAATCACATATTTCTAATGTTCCAGAAATGGATAGGCAATTCCATAGCTATAGATCCAATTCCTTCTGAATGTCAATTTCCACCCTATCCCCAAAATGTTGTAATCATTTACAAGAGCACTGGTACTAATTTCCTCTCAGCTTAAAGGGTCACGGCTGCGTGCTTGCTTTCCTCACGTGTTTCAAGAACATGGTGATACCTCTGAGAAAAGGCATGCAATATATGACATCAGAATAACACAGGATGACACATTTTAGGTTCTCTGACGCAGTTATTTGAATGTTAGAGCACACTGGCTCTTTACTATCCCTGTAGCAGTTCTCTTCTCAGAATAGGGATAAATGTTGCAAACAGGGGAAACATCACTTGTTCTCTTCAGGGACCAACTTAGTGTGGTCCACTACATGGAAAGTTCCTGCACAGGTCTCTTGAACTGTCTCGTTTTATTACACTGTTGCAGCTTGTGATCCTTTATTAACATTTCCTTTGTTTTTGCTTGGATGTAACTGAGACGGGAGTTTTCAGTTGACTAAAGCAAAATAGTGGCATCAGGACCAAAACTGGAGCCCATTGCTGAGAATGAGATACAGTGTTTTAAAAATCAATTTGCACTAGCCACTGGAAAGTGTCACAATCACTACTCTACCTGCTTTTTCTAAATAAGTGTAGTGCAGGAGCTTTAAAGATGGTCAAATAAAATACATCAGTGGAAACCTTTTCTCTGAAAAGGTAGCTCCTTTGAGAAGAATACCTTTTGAAATCATGTCAGTTCTGTGAAAATGTTTTAAGAACAGCATAAAAATGTTCTGGCAGCTTCAAAGCATACCATTTTTATTTTTTTCAGGGCAAAACATTTGAATTTCTAAATCACTATGGTTTCAATTTTAATTAGCATAGAGTTAGAATACAGTGTAGCATAAATGAAAAGGTGCCATCATTAAGCATTTCAATTAGCTTCATTTTTCTTCCAGAAGTTTTGGGGATTTTTAAAGAATTTTTAAGGATTTCAAGTTTTTCAGATTGAATTCCTAATTAGAACAAAGACAAATCTCAAAAATATTCATAAAAGTGAAATTTTATCCTCTGCATAGCATATGTGCTCCCTCATACTCATGGCATGCTAAATTACGGTAAAATAGCATAGCACAGAATCATAGAATCATTTAGGTTGGAAAAGATCTCTAAGACCAATTGTTAACCTAGAATTGCCAAGTCCATCATAAATCGTGTCCCCAGGTGCCCCATCCACGTCTTTTAAATACCTCCAGCGATGGTGACTCCACCACTTCTCTGGGCATCATGTTCCAGTGCTTGGCAACCCTTTAGGTGAAGCACTCTTTCCTAAATCCAATCTAAACCTCCCCTAGTGCGACCTGAGGCCATTTCCTCTTGTCTTATTGCTTGTTACCTGGGTGAGGAGATTGACACCCACCTCTCTCCAACTTCCTTTTGGGTAGCTGTAGAGAGCATTAGGGTACCCTCTGAGTCTCCTTTTCTCTGGGCTGAACAACCCCAGATCCCTCAGCTGATCGTCATAAGACTTGTGCTGCAGACCCTTCACCAGCTCCATTGCCTTTCCCTGGACATGCTCCAGCACCTCCATGTCTTTCTTCTAGTGAGGGGTCCAAAACCGGGCACAGTACTCGAGGTGGCTGCACCAGTACAGAGGGATGATTCACTGCCCTAGTCCTGCTGGCCACACTATTTCTGATACAAACCAGGATTCAACATCATCATCCAAGTATAACTGCTTAATAAGTGCTGTCCACTTCAGAGTTGTGATTCTTTTAGAATGTGTTTTAAGAATACATATGATTTTGCAGCAATGCTGTATCACTGTACTATTATTAATATTCTTTCTACTGTATCACAATAGTCTTGTGTCCTCAGTTAAGGTGAATATTTGATTTGAATAGGAATGCTCAAATACAGAGGGGTAAACAGTTTGTCTTCTGCAAATTTTATGGTTCCATCTCTGAAGAAATTCAAGGACTGTACAACACGTAAAAAGGAGAGCAAGTGACTGAAGTCAGGGTTCAAATGGACAGGATCAAGCTGGTACAAACCACGGGGTCATACCCTTCTTTCCAGGTTTCTCTGTCCTAAGAAATAGCTGTGAATTTGATTGATTTTCCCTAAATACATTTCTTGAGAGGTAACAGTCTTTTTCTCTAGGGTTATTTATCCCATGCTGACACCTGTAATAGCTCCCAAATTAGTGTTTGCTGCCAAAGTCATTAGCATGCTGTTTACCAGTTCCTCTTAGGACTACTTCACTACAGTTGGAAAAGATGATTCTTTAGGAAGAAAGGAAGGAAAAAGAGAGGGAGAGCTAGAGCAGGGTGGAGGATGCTCCAGGAAATGGAGGCAGATGGAAAAAGGAGGAAATTATGAATAGAAAAGTAGGAGTAAAAGAGATATTAAATAAAAGAAAAAAAGAGAAACAGCCAACCAGAAAAGGAACCAATGTGTCTGGCTCAGTTAACATTTGAGAGGGTACTTAATTTCAAATATGAGAAGTCCACAGACCCAAGCCCATGCCTAAAATTAAGTCTGTGTTTTTTTCAGGCCAACATAACATTCAATTTTCTACACAAGGATTTAAAGCACCAGAGGGTATCCATTGGAAACTTGGTGAGATTAGGGCACCTGCCTCCCATGTGTTTCTTGACAAATCTCAGATTTTAAGATATAGTATTAAAATATAAAGTAAATTATGTCAGATCTCTTTCTGGTATTATTTCATATTCAGTGAAGGAACCTGAACAGAATTAAATTTCTACTCAGCTATTTAGCACTGGGCTAAGTGTCAAGAAGAAACAATTCTTTTCCTCAGGCCAACTTGGTGACAATTCCTTGCAGTTCACCAGACATTTTCTTGGAAATAAAATCTGTATCATGGTGAGGCTTTTTGTACAGCTAGAGTCACCACCATTCTCAGGCACAGAAGAGAGGACTAAGCACTTAACATCCTCAGTTGATGTCACCTCTGTGGCTCCGTATATCACCATAGCATCAGAACAGCCCTTTCTGGGTGTGCCAGCGCTGACTCCTGCCAGTGCTCAAGACTGTATAGTCTGCCGTGGCTGTTATGTACCATGCAGTACCAAAAGGAGAGTGAAATGAAATCTTAAACCTTGACTCACTGCCAGAAATCAGAAGAGGTATTGTTACATGAATGGGGCAGGATTTGCAGGGGGAATACTGCATCCTTCCTCTATTTTGGAATGAAACTAATCCCCAGAATTATCTAGTTCTGGAACGTTAAAATTGAGCCTCTTTGTACCTTTCATGTCATCTTCCGTTCTGCTGGCCTTCTGAAACTGAAGGGCATTGCATGATGAATTTGTAAGGTTACAGGTTTCCCATTTTGTACTTCACTGTACACTAGACTTCGAGAGGGCACCAGGGTCACTTCCATATTGTGTCTCAGATTGCTGCTGGTGATTATCCCAGATGTAATTGTTGGAGGGCAAAATTAAAACTTAAGCAGTCTTTCATTTCAGATAAATTAAAACAATCTTTGAGGACACGAAAAGGCCAAAAGCTGTAACCCTTCAACTAAACTAAATTGGGCCTGAGCCTATTTCAATTCACGAGGACCAGCAGGCACAGCCTGGCCGTGTACATGACACTGATACCACATATCCTGTTGGGAGTGGTGCCTTGTCAAAGCTGACTCCAGCCTGGCATCAGAAGAATTTCCCTGGGAGAATAACAGTGTTGCTCCACCCAAAACTACCCCCAGAAATAGTCTAGGGATGTCATAGTGCTGAGTCTTAGCATTCAACAGCATATTCTGGCTTTGTTTAATTTACTAAGATAGATGTCATCATCGCAAGGTCTGTCTGTTCCAAAGTTCATTTTTACTGAGTTGCACTAATTCCAATGGAACTTATTTTCCTTGAGGTTTTTTAGTATTTATTATTGATTAATTCTGGTAAATCTGGTAATATTTTCCTCTGTGCAAAAAGCAACTAACCAACCAACAAATCCTTCAGCTCTAGATATATATGCATGAAAAAATACCTTTTAAAATTCCATTTATTACAAATGAATCTGTGCCTAAAACTGACCTCTGGATTTTCCCCAACCTTTGATGGAGTCTGGATTTCGGTTTGAATTTTCATGAAGTCTGGACTCCTTTCATCAGTTTCTTTGAATCTGATTCTTGATCTGCTTGATATACAGAAGCAAGCCCCTAAACTAGGTAATCTTCTGTACACTGGTAAGATTCAAAGGTAAAGCCACATACTGAAACAAGCATCTTTCTTGATTTAAGAATATTTCACAAAGAAAAATGTAGCCATGTTTTAACCCATGACAGTTATCTGCTTCCTAGTAAAATAAAATCTAGCATCGTGTGGAGGTGTGGGATGGTAGTGGATGGGATACCAGGAAATAGGGGTGGAGAATGAGAGAAGTGAATGGGGAGGTGGGTAAGTCTGCAGTACCCCCTCTCAGTCCTGCACTAGGACCTGAACCCACCTTGCATTGGGATGGAAAGGATAAGTCCTTTGGCTGTCTTTTTCAACAACTTGTCATGTCATCTGGCATGTGGACAATGCTGGAGGGGATTCAAAAACAGACCTGAGGACAGAAATCCAGGCTTGGGGAACTCAGCATAGGCAGGGCTGTAAGTAGCTCACTGTGAAGGATGGGAAATTCCTTAAATGCCAATAGCTTCTAAAAAGCTAATGGTTTAATAGGGCTGGAAAAGAGTGTGTTGGAAATTTCCTCAGACATGGTTATGTATATCCTGTTAGGAAATGGACAGGAAGGAGAAGAGGCCCATCACTTTCTTCTTAGGTGTTTATTGTAATCAACGTGGAACCAGATAACTTCACATGCCAAAGATTTCAGTGGGTGGTGACAACCTCTTTCCATATAACAGTAGAGAGAACAGGCCTTCAGAGTCACAGCTCTCTGTTTATTCCATTTTGGTAGTGCTTTGTTGCAATAGTAACTGCAAGCACCCAAAGAACCTCTAAGATCTACACAAGTATGTCCTTATTAAAACCATTACTTTGCTGGAAAGCTTTGCTAACATATGGTTAGGACTGCTCACTTGGTTCCATAAACTCGATCTCAGCGTAATTCAAACCTGTGAGAAAGCAAGAAATACAGAGGATAATAAAGCAATAGTCACTTCAGCCTTTATAGCAATGCTCAATATACATTTAATGGAAATAATTCACCTTTTCAGTGAGTGACTTTCAGAGAACATAGTGTATAACTGACTACTGCACAGGCACACCTTCTCTTTGGAAAAGTGGACTGTATTCAACGTGACACTTCCTTTTACATGCATGCTCTGACCCAATTTCCTAGAAACAATTCCATAATAATTAAATTTCATCTTTCCCCCTACTCACCAGATAACAGTATTTAGTCACATATATATTATTAAGCCCACAGAATATTTTCCCTACTTTACTTTGCACAAGTGCCAATGGCTAAAATGACTCTGTTTCCCAGTACTGAACTCAGTCATGAAAAGAGGCATGCAGCTATCTCAGGGTGTGTATATATATATATATATGTCTGTATGTATATTCTTTTGATGTCACCCACAGGAGTGATGAGCACTGTGTGGCTGAGCCCCCATCTGAAGGTATGGCTTCCCATCTTTCCTACTGTCATGGTTTACTAAGTCTTCCACCATTTGACACAGCAATAATCAGCTCAGCAAATACTGCCAGTTCCCTCTTTCCCTTGCCAGCTCCCAGGAGGGAAAATAAAGGTTGCCTGAATGTTGACCTAAACTCTCTATTTCCTGGCTTCAAAAAGTCAGAATTTTGCTGAAGCTGATATTTTATACGAGCTCGCACTACTGCCAGGAAAACTAACTCTGAATTAATTAAGGGGGTTTGTCAATTAGTAAGAAAGATGCTTTAAAGACACGAAATTCACTCTTTCCTTGATTTTTAAAATGTATTTGAGAGAGCATCTTTGCAATGTGTTGATCTGTGATTCAGGATTAGAAAAAAATTCTGAAGATACAGGAGTTCTGAAGTTTCTAGTAAAGACTAGCTGCACTAGTAGACTGGGTTGGGTTTTTTCCTATGTGTGAGGTGATAGTTTGGTTTTGAACATTTTCCGCCTGACTGGCTCTTTTATACCAGTGGTAGTGTTCATCAACATTTTGCTATTTTCTTTATTGCTCTCATGGGTTCTGCTTTTAATGACAGTCAGAAAATGCTGAGCTAGGGATAAGCTGGCTTCTTTAGCAGATATATACAAAGGAATCAACTTTTTTAAATGTATGTATAACTGTTTGAAGCTGCAAACAACGGCACCAGTTTTCAACTGAGCTCATCTCCTATCTCTTTGGGAAAAAAAGAGAAAAAGTTATCCCAATATACTCAGCAGATCTCACTGTCACATTTTACAACTGGATTTTCAAAAGTACTTGAGTGGGCTCTTTGCTTGAATCTCTCGGATTCAAGCTGCATATGGATGAAAGATAGAGTGAAGCTGAAGTTTTGACCTAGGACTACAGATAATCTGAGCCTTTAGTTCAAGTTCTCTCAAAACTCAGCCATGAACTCATCACTTAAATTTTCAGTTCTACAGCTCTGTGATAGGATGTGGCATGACAGTAATGTTGGAAGGATAACAGAGCTTGAAGGATAAGTGATGTCAGTGGAAACAGGGGATGCACACCTCTCACCCCCTCCATCTTCTAATGTAAGCTACACACCACAGTTGTCTCTTAAATGTGACTACAACTTTCTTGACCTTCCAGGATGGATAGAAAATTTGGTCAGTGGATGAATTCAAACAAAGCAGATCTTGATTTGGAAACAAATTTTACATAACCCTTGTGCAGTTGAGCAGTGCAGGAGAGACACAAAAGATTTTCAGGCACAGACAACTCCAACTCTCTTCCTGAAGAAGATTTCTGTGGCAACGAGTGATTAAGTGTGATTGAAGCCATGCAAAATATTTTCAGAGAGTTGTTTCTTCCCAGATCAAAATGGGCTTGCTTTTGAATTCATAAATTCTTAAACGAAACTGGACTTCTCACTTCTCTCATATTCCAATTTGTGCCCCCTTCCTCTCCCAGAAATAAGTAATATGATCATCCATTCACTAGAATGACTGCCAAAATGCTGGGAGTAATGGTTTTAAATATTTTTCATTTCAAGCTTGGACAGTTGCTCTAGATTTGTATGTTGGCTTCAGACAAATCCCAGTTCCCTTACTCTCCATCCTGCTTCATGTTACCAGAAAAAGACAGTAGAAAAGTCTACTTAATATTTTGAGATAGGGAACTGCATTCTTTGTGTTGTCCCCTAGCTGCAAACAATGAAGACATTGCTGCTTCCTGTGGGTGGATCACCATTATCTTACCAATCACAAGAAACCCAAAGAGACAGACACAGGGATATAAGCATTTGCAGAAACAAATGCATATAGTAAAGATATCAGAGGAAAGTAATACAGTCTGCTCTACTCCAAGACAGTAAAAATACTGTGTTTATGAATGACCTTAATAATGAATGACCTTACAGAGTACTCTAATATCAGAGACAACATCAATCAAGTTAAACATCTGAAGTCCTTTCCTGGCAGGAGGGACGGATGCAGTGTAGTCATGTGGAAATCAGTTTTGTGTATTTTCATGCAGTGGTGCTGCATTAACACATGGACTACAAAACTACTGCTATCTTCATTAATTTAATTTTCTTGTAGCCATGGTGAATGAGTCCTGTTTGCTAGGTCATACCTTTTTCAGATGGTAATCTGCAGTAACCAAAATATGTTCCATTTCATTTGTATCATCTACACAAACACAAGCTCACCTCTGACAGCTCCCAGGTTAGGGGCTTGATACACCCATCCTTTCAAAAGAGGTTGGAAAAGAGTTAAGTGCAATAATCAGAAGCAGCGGAGGAGAGCTTCTGCTAATGGCAGCTTTTACGCAAGTGCCCTGCCACCTGTGTGACTGACTGCACGATGCCAGCCTTTGCTCTGCTAGGGTATGCCTAAGAACATTTTAATGGGAAGGGGCCTGGTTTTTAAAAAGCCATAATTAGAGGGGAAATTTTGTTTAAAAAAATGCAGCCATGTTACAGAATATTCACGTATAACAGAGAAAAACATTTCCAAATGTGATTCAGTCTGTATATGTGTGTTTTTCCTCTACATGCACAGCAAGCCCTTTTTTTGCAAGAATGATATTTTTGTACCATATTGTTTTTATTAAGATCTAAGAGAGAGGTTTATTTTGCCTCAAAATCTGTGCTCTAGAGTAACTTCCAAAGTCCTAACTTTGGTCTCATTGAAACTCTTGCCCTCCAGATTTTGAAGAAAATGTGGAAAGCTGAACTGTAAACTTTCAAACACTGTAATTTTCCTCAGGTCTGGTCATGGAAGTTTGAGGCTTGACACTCAGTTTCTGATTGTTGGATTTAGCAGTACTATTAGCCTCAAGACTAGAAGGCTTAAAAACATTGGCTTAATGCTCATATAAGGGTTTGAGCAGGATGTTTTCCTTTATTCTTCCTTCCCCACCCCTATGTTAGTACCAAATTACATACACTGCTTCAGATTTCCAACATTTCCCAATCTGGATTAATTTACATTTGGAGAGAGGGTGTGAATTAAACAGTTATAAAAGGCTTAGATGCAGTGCCAACTTGTTACTATGCTCTTTCAAGCATCAAATGTTTTTTCTATTAAGGAAGCTCTCAGAGAATTTCTTGCATCTGGAAATCTCTCTCATAGCACAGCTTTTTTATCGAATGCAAAATAAGATGTATATAAACTAAGGCATTGATAGTAACACGTCTCATGGAGACCCTGCTGTAGTTGGAGGAGCTATTATACTATGGCCTGCAATAAGATGTTGCCTTCTTCGAGGAGATTTCAGTCTGAGAAAAACCTAGCTCCTGCAGGGATGGGGAATGCAAGGGAAGAGTTGGAAGCAACAAGGAGACAAGCAAAGGGCAGGAGGCAAACTTACAGCTGATGTTCAGAACTCACAGCCTTCAGCCTGAACTGCGCTTAACAGTCCAAAGTGAGAAGTTGGGCTGATGGCAATTCATTAAATACTGTGGGGATGAGTTCAGCTTCCATGCTACTTTTTATATGCCTCCTACTAGACAACTATACCTAGGAGTGAATATGAAGCCTGCACTTCTTTTCTGCAGGTCTTTTTTCTTGAATTTTCTCATATGTCAAGTACATACAGACATACAATTCCATTTTCTCCCAAAGGATGTGATATAATTTCTGTCCCCAGTTGGTTGCAAACATCACATTCATAGCAGTATTTTAATTAAAATACTAAAGCACTGGATGAAGCTGATTCAAATTTGGGTATGTAAAAGATGGTCTCATTCTCACTGTTATTGATACAGAGCTGGGTTAGTCACTAAGGATTTTGGTAGCAAATTGAATTCAAGGTCCAGGTAACTTCTCCCTTGCCAGCATTCACAGAAATCTCTCCCACAGATATTATCTTAATCAGCTAGCCTCTGCCAAGTTTTGTAGGCTCTGTAATAATTATTTGTGGATCACAAATTTCCCAGTGATTGTGATTTCCATCCTGATGCATTATTGGCCAACACATCCTTAACATACTTCAGTATGTCCATCTTGTGATCTTTAGCCTGCCTTAACATTCTGCTCACGGTTACCTGAGTAGGTGTCCTTCTTCCTACTAGCAAATGCAGGAAGGAACTTAGACCTGAATATGTAGTTTCCCTCTCATGGGCCTGTAGAAGCAGAGGGGATTCAAAGCTTTAAGGAGAATAGTTGGTGAACTTTTTTCTCCTCTGTTCACCTTTTCTAATGAACAGCTACAACAGTATTAGACTTTCTGCATTCCTCCTTTACCAGATTTTTTTAGGGGTGTATGACTGGTATTGCAGGGTAGATGCAGAGTACAGTTCATCTCCCACATCACCAGTACCAATGTCAGAGACAGCACAAATGCTGCCAGCAAAAGTCTTAGCTCTTCTTCCTTTTCTCTCTGGTTCTCTGCTGAGTGGGGAGAGAGTACTGCATCAGCTTATAACTCATCAAATGTGACTAATAGTTTTATGGTGCTTAACATATGAGATAAATGTGAACTGATGTGAACTGAAAAGTAAGGAAATTTCCAGGCAGCACGTTTTAAACAATCAGAAAACAATCATTTTAACATGGCGCTTAATACTGTTGTGACTCATAGCCATCAGTTGTAGCAGTAGAAATGGATAAATGTGCTTTAAAAAGACTTGAAAGATTTGTGGAGGATGATTCCACCCTTGGCTGTTAAATATGACCATCCAAATGCAACTTCCGACTCAGGAAACTGTTCAGCTTTGCCAAGAAATGCCACAATATTCTAGAAGAAGAAAAACTCTTTTGAGAGAAACATTCCCTAAGCATCGACCTTGGTCTCTGTTGATAATGAGATGTTGTATGGCATGAAGGTTCTTATATTTTTCCTAAAAAATCCGCATATCAGTAATGTAGTGATTAACCTGTATCTTACAGGAGCTAATCTACACGGACTTTTACAGTTCCAATAAGTTTACTACTTGCAACCAATATTGCTGGATATTGCTGGATCCTATGCATTTAAATATACCTATGGTTCTAATAATTCAGGGTTTACCCAGTACACAGTCTGTATGCATTCTTCTCTGCCATGGCTCACCAAATAAAAATGGAAATTTGTAAACAATGGAAATGTGTCCACACTGTGCTGGCAATGCTTCTGAGTCTGCAATACAGAAGGCAGGCTGCAGAGAGAGAGAAAACACTGGTGTGCTGCTGCACCTCCTGACGCAACTCACAACGGATCTGGCTATCTTTGTACTCATGAAACAGTCACTGAAAAAAAAAAAAACAACAAACAAACTACTTTATCCAGTGATTGCACAGCCTATGCAGCCACACTGCAGCTGAGGGGAGAATCATGCCGATAGTTTGGAAAAAGGTTTCAAACCCAAGCTCCTCCAGGCAGGAGAGAGCATTCGCTCCTGCTCAGCCTAGCAGGCTCAGAGCTTTCCTGAAACACAGAGGTTAAAATTGCCACTCCAAACAGTCCCACCCAAGAGACTGCCCTGAAGCTTTTTACAGGGAAAGGATTTAATTAGAATGCAATTTTCATGGTATAATGCAATATTTGGTACAACAGGAATACCAAAATATATGCTTTGTGATTCACGGTGCAGGTTTGTTTAGGCAACTTTTAAGATGATCCCTAAGCAGAGAAAGGGCAAAGGCACCAGAGAGGAGGAGAGGCTTTGCTGAGCAGGTTTGAATGTCATAAATGCACAGTTATGGCTTAGTAATTGTATCACAGTTGACAGATGCTGCAGGAGTCACATGACTACAACATGACCTCATATTTCGGCTCTCTCCCCTCCTCCCCCAGTGATGAGGGCAGCGCTGGCACTTAAATAAGCAGAAGGCATTTCCAGAAGGCTAGTTTGTAAGTTACTTAAAGGAGAAGCCTGAATTTTGGCACAGAGATATACTTTGTACAGACTATTAAGCATCTGCTCAACAGTGGCAGTGAAGCAAAACTCTTTATCTCCCCTTGGGAAGTGCACTACAGTTGCTATTAGGGTAAAAATATTGAATTCCAAATCACATGAGCTTAGATCATCCCTTCACAAGGAAAAACCTGCAGGAGGAACGGTAGAGGGAAGAAATGCCTCCATGATCAATCACAGGATTACCCTGAAGACAGTGGAGCTGCTGCAAGCTCAGATGTCCTCCGGGGATGTGTGAGAGATGATGCAGCCACAAGGAGGTCATCTCTGCCCTACCACTGCCCCAGATGGGGCAGGGATGCTGTGGCAGGGTGATTTTACAGGAAAATAGAAGAATATATAATTTTATAGAGATTTTCCAGGGGTTCTAAGTGTCCTCCAAAGCCCATCCACTCCTTTTTGTGTTGATTTTGGATCATGCAATTCCCAGAAGGGTCCTGGGAGGAAGACAAGGTATGATGCTCTCTCAACGCCTAAACACCACTTCAGCATGAAGCAGAACCCCACCTTGGAAATTTCCAAAGGCGTAGCTGGCCCCATGGGGATAATTTTCTATCATATTAGTGTTACCAAAGCTGAGATGGGCTGAGAGGGAAAAGACCTAAATTAAAATCCCAGCTATGGCATGGATCCCCATCACAAGCTGGCACTAGTATTCTAAAAGTGAAGACATTTTTGTAAATTCTGGAGTTTTCTCATTAATGCATCTGCAATTTGCAGCTAGTCATGGACTACAGAGCTGCAACTTTTCAATACAGCTTCATTGTTGTTCAGAAGATAAAAAGTAAGAATTTTCTATACTACTACTTGTCTCTAAACCTTCTTTTCTTTAGCTTGCTGTTTCTCTTCTCTTTTCAATCCACGTGGACTGAAACGTGGCACAGTTATAGTCATCTACCAGTTTCAGTGGTAATGCTTTGGAGGTGTAAGATCCCAGTTAGCCTCCTTAATGTTGACAGCACATCAGAACTGGATGGGATTTCTCTGCTTTTGATACACACGGTTTCAGTCACATTTTGGGTTTCAGCTCCATGAAGGCTTTTGTTTGAACAGACCTGGCTACATGCAGCAATGATTATTTTGATTCTCCCAGCTGAAGCACGAGCACTCCCAGAAGGGCCAGCAGCTCAGCGGCCTGCTGCTTGCGCCCTGCTTTGCTGCTGACCTGTAACAGGACTTGGCTGAAGACCTTCATATGATTCTTTATTTTCTTTCATGAAAGAAAACGAAAACTGAAAACTGGATGACAAGAGCTCTGTGTGTATGTATGTGTGTTGGCTATTATTGCTTGACCATAAGCAAGGGTCTTCTAGCCTTTCGGAGCGTGCTTGGGCGGCTGAGCCTGTGTCCCCAGCAAGCACAGTGACTCTCCTCCGTGGCACTTGAGACCAGCTCCAGGTGCTGACCCAGCCCGGCCAAAGGCACAGGCTGTCACACCCGAGGCTCTGGGTTGCACTCAACCAGCAGCTTTCCCGCAGGGAAAGGAGCTCGCTCCGCGGTGCCGCGGGGGTGCCAGCCCAACTCCCGCTCCCACCTCTCCCGCCGCTCCCGCCCCGTGCGGCGGCCATGTTGGGAGCCCCGCGCAGCGCCATCTTGTGGCTCCTGAGGGCTGGTGGCAGGAGCCGGACGGGACGGACGAGACATCACCAACCCCGGAGCGGGACCGGCTGAGGACGCCGGTGCCCTTCTTGTCATGGAAAGAAGTAAAAGCATTTCAAAGTGTTCTAGGGCCGCCTCCTTCTCCGCACAGTGAGCGAGCAGCAGCAGCTTCCCTAGCCCCGCTGTGATACTTCCCGGTGCTGAGTGGGAATGGGGATTTTCGGGTGTCTCAGTGAGCCTCAGCTCCTTCCCAGAGTATCAGAAGGCACCTTCCCCGTGGGAACCACATCAGCAGCGAAGGACTGCTGCTCATACTCTAACACACCAGTTGCTGAACATGTAAAAAAGCATGATGATAAATACACACTATTAGAGTTCAGGCTGGGCCTGCAACCAATTCCTTGTACATGAGAACCATAGCTCCCAGTGTTTCACCAAGATTTATAATCCTCAGGCACCTTATTCTCACCTAGCCTGGCCTGTGAGAATGTTTTCTGGTAAAAGGTTGAATTGTAAGCAGTTATTTGGGAAAAATAATCTGGTGACCAGCTCCATCATTCCTCAAATGCTGGTGGCAGTCTGTGGTGTCGCCCAGAGCCTGGTGGAGAAAGGCGATTTATTCCCAGTTTGAATGGGCTTTCCTCTGTGCCAGGCTACTGCAACACACAGCAGGCACAGAGAGGCTTGGGAAACAAGTGAGAGAAAGCTCCTGCGCCTTCTGAGGGCTTACATAGCCTTTGGAGCTGGATTTGAACTGAATGAGACTGCCCTGGAGTAGGGTAGATAGCAAAGTGGGATCAGTCACGGTTTCAGGTATTGACCTGTTTGTCACAGCATCATCCTTTGGGGACTCTCACTTTATCCACCTTCTTGCTAAAGCTTTCCAAAAAGAGTTATTTAAGCCTTTTTGCAGGCTGCCGTCCTCTGTCACTGAATGAAAAGTTTTCAGAGACTGTGTATTCACTATGTTACAAACATTGATCAAAACATCTAGGTTTCTACAGGTTTATGCCGTACACTTAGGTGCCAGGAAACATTTGAAAATCTAGCTCTCGTTGTTAGCTCTTTTTTTTCTTAATTTTCTTAGCACTGGTAAATTAAGTTGTTATCAAATTATTGTTGTTATGTAATAAAATGCTGATTAGGTGAAAGCAACAAACAATCTATCACATACTCTGTGGCATTCACTTGACATTTTTAACTACCACAAAAAGTAGTTAAAAGTCCCTTTTAGGATGTAAAGCAGTACAAGGTCTCTGTGTGAACCTCACCAAAAGCCACGAACACTCATGAGTAAAGAAAGCTTATTTTCACAAGTTTACAGTAAGCCTACATGGCTTGACTGAAGAACATCCATGGTTTGTATCACTTATTCAACAGGCTCTCTCGAGCTAGTAAAGGTAAGGAACTTAATCTATTGGTGAATGGCCTGAGGATATTCCCTCTTATAAATATTACATGTCACTGTAACAAACATTTTATTCTGGGAATAGACTAAATGATAGTATCATTGACAGTTTGTCTAGGGCTTTACAATTCTCTCTTTTGACTTGAACTGGGACTTAAATTAAGCTTCTAAATTCTGCTTTTCTGCTCACAATCTGCCTAATCAAAGAAGGAGATCCTTATGAACATTTCAATGCCCAAGCTGCTGGTAGGAGTCCCTGATAGATTTCTGTTTTAAATTTAGCATAGCCCAGAATAGTGATTTCTGTTTTAAATTTAGCATAGTCCAGAATAGTAACTCTTACATAACATATACACAGCAAATATGGGACTTGCTATAATTTCAGTGAGAGACTGCAGATTTCCTGCAGAACAACTGAGGTAGACAGCATTAGAGTCATGCCTCATATAAAAAGCTTGAGCAAATAAGCTTATTCGTGCAAAGCAAGGGATAATATGTAGGTATCAGAATATAGTTGACAACCATATGGACTGTGACAGATCTTAGTTCCTCTCGTGTGTCTGTGTGTGGCATTGTGGCTTCTGATTACCTCAAAACATACAGATGTGTCGCACTCCCTGTTCCTGAGGACAAAGAGAGACAGCAAGGCAAGAATTTGCACTCCATTGCTCACAGGCCATTTGGGCTACTCAGGAAGGGGACTTCTTAGACAAATACAATCTCTGCTTATTCACAGCTAGCTAGCTGTGGAGCATACTCTCCTCCACGCCCGTGTTGCAGATGGGAGATCTTGAAGGAGCAAAGAACAGGAACTAGACCTTTCTAGCATAGTATGTTTGCCAGGCGATCTAGCCGAAGACATTAAATAGACCTTCGATCGGTTTTCACGTCCTCCTGCCTTTTGTTTCCCATAGCCCAACACCTCCCCTAACATCGAACTGCAGAGCAGTTGCAGAGCTGGCACACTGTATGTGTGTCACAGCTGGAGCTTGATCCCTGCCATGCTCCAGGGGTGAATCTGTGAAATACTGCGTCTTCTGAGTGCTCTCTCTCTCTCTCTTGTGGGCTGACAGCCTTTGAGGAATGTAGCTTACTGCGCTGGGTAGGAATCAACTGTTCCAGTAGGCAGGACACCAGGGTACTGCAGCGTACAGAGTTACTCCAGTGCTGTTGTACTGGAGGATGTAGCAAGGGCCTTCACTGTGCTCAGTAAGATAGTTGTAGTCATGTGGACTCTTGAACAGGATTTCATTTCACTGAGATCCACTGATACAATGTCCTAGAACTTCTGGCATCTTGCATACAGAGTACAGGCTGGACAGTATCTGTCCTTTGTCACCTGATGAGATTATTTGCACAGAGGAATTTGCTTAGCTAGGATGGAAACAGACGCATGTCAAATAAGCAATTTCCCATCATACTCAGAGGCCTGTGGTGATTGATCATACTGACCTATAGTCCCTGCCATTTCCTGAATTGCTTTGAAAATAGGAAACCTAACAGGAAAGGCATTAAGTTGTTATTAGATCAGCCTTGATTTTGCGGTTGCCTTGAGAACTTTTGATCTGATCATAAGTATCCCCTCTGCTGATTTGGTAAGGTATCCTTTTCTTGTAGGTATAAATGATGATGCAGACAAGGCAGTGGGGTCTCAAAACCAGTTCATTACACAGAGGAATTGTATCAGTTTCATTAAAAAGATGATGTTGCACCAGTTGAACTCTGTGTCTCTTTAAGCTGTGCTTATCCTGGTGAAGTTTCCCCCAAACTAGTATGTATGTGCATAAATTGGAATTCCTGGTTAATTTTTTTTGGTCAGTCCTTTGGAACAAGTCAGACTAGAGGATCGTAACTGATATAGCTGAATTTAAACTATTTGAAACATATTTTGTTTCCCTAATGACAACAGGGGAATGGTGCTATTTGCCTTAATCTGTATTTGTCTACGGAAGACTGCTGCTATTCATCTGCTGGCGGGCAGGCTCCAGCAGAAACTCCAGCGTGCCAGTCTTTGGCAGCCTGGGTCTTATTTTGGAAAACTGTAGAGAGTCAGTGATTTAGGATATAAGTCAGCAATAAACAGTATAATCCCAATGTAGAGGTTTAATTTAAAATAAAGAGAACTTGATTAAAAGGGTTAGATTAGAAGCAGGACTCATAAATAGTCATGTGGAAGACATTTAAATAATACAAATGCGTTTTATGAGGCACAGTAGAGAATTCAATAAATATTTAGATAAAATACTCATGTTGAGGGTTTTACCTGAAAACCCTTGAAGAATTCTTGGTATAATCAGGTTCTTGCTGGTGCTATAAATCTGCCCATAAATACAGTTTCAGATCTCTCACATGTCTTGACAGGGGCCAGATAAACATCTTGGGGTACTCCTGCTGCTTTAAGGTCACCTTTACACAAAGAGACATCACAATGCTCTATTTAGCAGCATCAGAACAAATGATGCATAAATCTTGAGCACTTCAGGAGTTATTTTCACCCTCTCTGTATGAGAAGAAAAGCGAGTAGTTCCTTTAATCCTGTGTGGCTTCTGTATTAAAATAAGCCTTAATACTAATCCCTGGCTATCTGGATTTAAACTGACATATATCCTACAGCTTCAAATACCAGAACATTTGAGTTACCAATGTGACCTTAAACCCAGAGCATTTATGCACTTAATCACACCAAAGGACAGGAAAGTCATTATCCTCACAGTGTTTCTCTAATACTGCAGCCTATTCCTTCAAAAACCCAAGCAGTTTTCCTCACATTATTTCTTTTTGATGCAGTGTTTGCATTGTTCCCCACTGTGACTTGAAAAAAACATGATGAGCAAGGTAAATGTCACAGAGCAACACATCAAGGTGTGTTACATCTTGCATAAATTCAACTACATAACTAACAAACTGGAGTTTGCAGTAAACTTTCACAAAAGGCAGGTGGCTTCACTTGTATGTAAGTGGATTTTCTCCCTGACAGAAACATAGGGATTCCTAGGCCCTGATCCTAATACAGTCATCAAGATTGACCAAAAGGAAATATTAGTGAATGATAAAGCATCATTGTTCTGTTTCTTATTAATATATATGTGATGGTAATTTATCAGAACTATGCTCCTGTACTGATAACTTCAGCAATGTCACTTCCTTGATGTACTGTGCACATTATGTCACATAAATAAGCCACCAACCTGTATCTGTTTGTGACCCTGAAAGTGCAGCGGTACTGCTTAAGATGCTGCTGCTCTGTTTGAGTGTAAATGACCAAACTAAGCTTTGCCTTCTGTGCTGTACTGGGTACAGGGTGAATGCTGAACAGAGCCAGAGCCACTACGCTGGGACTTGAAGTTGTTTGTGACTGCCAAGACTCAGCACTGAAAACTGGTGCTGGCAAAGGCATTCACAACATGAAATCCATGTTTTATAGGCCTCCCAGGTGAATTTCACTGGAATCAACCACTGAGAAAGAGGACAGAGCTGGAGCTGATGAAGGGATGACACCAAAGGTCAAGGAGTGAGGTCCACTAAGAACTGAGCTGATACCAAGATTATGTGAGTGCTCATTGTCAAGGACCAGGAGTTCCTCAGTCAGGTAGTGCTCAAAGTATTTAGCTCATTTTAGGCGTCACAGTAGGCTTCAGACCTGCACTGTTTAGTCACTGGAAAAGAAATATTAACTATGTGGGAGATTGTGCCCTATATATGCCCTACTCCATGCTTTGTCATAAGAGGAAGGAGATGATCCTGGCATTTCAAAATCTGTTGCAATTATTCTTAGATTGAGGTGTAGATACTGTCTTGAAAAGAAAGATGCACGTTTCTTCCAAAGGTTCTTTTGGCAACTTTCATTTGTTCTGTTTTAAATCCAAGGATTTTTGCTTTTAGATTCAAAACAAAGCATGTTTAGAGAAAATTGCAATCTTGAGAGAAAGGAGAGGGTTAGTGGCTGACAGTGATTGAGACCCTCAAAGTAACCAAATCTCTTTCCTTGCTAAAACTGTGGCATTTGTAACATTTGAAAAGCTATATGCTAGAAAAAAAAATACATGAAAATCAAAGACAGTTTGTTACTGTATCAGTTACAAGAGTGGCTTTATTTCTTGGGATATACTAGCTGATTATATGTCCAGTGAATACTTATATCTAAGGTGGAAAGTGACTGATCTCTAAGACTATACTTCTGGTCCTCAGGAATTTCTGGTTCAATATTCATGTGAGATTTACTTCTGCTTGTTATTAACTGATTATTTGATCCAGTTGCCTGACAAAAAAAACCCCAAACAAACAACACCAGATATTCCATGTGTAAATAGTCTCGGCAGCGCAGAATTTTTATGATGGTCACAGAGAAGTGTGAAAGCAAATGGAGCACTGACTCTTCCAAGTTTTGTTATCTTAAGTTTTCTCTCCAAGCATAAATGTCTTGGCTGCAGTATTTGACCACTTGGCTCTTTGGAGCCTGCTGAAATTGTCCCATCTACCCAGTCTTCCGATCCAGCATTGTCACTTTTAAGGCCCTTCTGATTGAACAGTTATTACCAAGAAAAAAACCCAAGCCTGTGTTTCTCGTATAATACAGAACTGGAGAGAAAACAGTGGCTTTAACCATGACATATGCCCTTGGTAACAACAGTCTGTTTGGCAACATTTATAGAATTTCTCCAGTTTCATCTTTGTCAAAAAAATCACAGTCCAGTGAGCACTTCTGTGATAGCTAAGAGATGTCCCTTACACTAAAGTTTGAAGAAAATTGAGGTAAAAAGTGTAAGTTTTAGAAATCATGTGCAGTTGGTGAATATACCCAGAGAAGAGAAATCAAATATTTTTGGTAAACTATGACTCAAGATTTATGGAACCATGTTATTTGATATGGAAGTGATCTCCTCTTTGTTGTGATCATACAATCATAGAACCAGTTGGATTGGAAAGGACCTCTGAGGTCATCAAGTCCAACCCTTGATCCACTACCACTGTCCTTTCTAGACTATGGCACTAAGTGCCACATCCAGTCTTATCTTAAAAACCTCCAGGGATGGAGAATCCACCACTTCCCTGGACAGCCTATTCCAATGCCTGATTACCCTCTCTGTATAGAATTTCTTTCTAATATCCAATCTAAACCTCCCTTGGCAGAGCTTAAGACCATGTCCTCTTGTCTTACTGATAGTTGCCTGGGAGAAGAGACAGACCTCCACCTGGCTACAACCTCCTTTCAGGTAGTTGTAGAGAGTGATGAGATCACCCCTGAGCCTCCTCTTCTCCAGGCTAAACAACCCCATCTCCCTCAGCCTCTCCTCAAAGGGCTTGTGTTCAAGTCCCTTCACCAGCCTGGTTGCTCTTCTCTGGCTGGACTTGCTCTGGAACCTCAATATCCTCAGATCTGAGGCTCTGCAGTGCTGCAGAGGTAGTAAGACAAAAGAAGGGAGACAAACAAAAACTGAGACATAAAGAAAATCTATTAAAAGGGAAGAAAATAATAGACTTTGACAAACTCTCATTCAAAGACAGCTTTTCAGACTTAGTGCCTCCATGAGACTGTTACAACTTTTACAGTGAGAAGTGCTATTGTTCTAACATGTTCTGCAAAATAGTTTAAAAAAGGGCAACTGCCATAAAAACCACTGCACAATATTTGTTTCTTCTTCCTCTCTCTTATGCGGGGTGCTTCTCAAAGAGCAGTGTATGCCCAAAACTGTATTCAGGACTGCACTCACAACATTTTTAATCTGCAAAATCAGTGGTTCCCTTACCTTTGCTAAGACCAAGTATTCAAAAATCATGACTCAGAGATGAAAATCATAATTGGCTTAAAACTCCTGAGTTTTCTCTTTAAGCAAATAAGTGCCTTAGAGCTTTTAAAATAGTCATCTGTTTTCTGGGCTTCTTGTTCTGGAGTTTTCATAACTTGAAAAGAAAGTGTTTATTGTGTAATGTGTTTGGCTGACTATTGGCTGTGATTAACAATAAAATCATTAAGAGCCAGCAGTACTGGTTTTGATTTGTATATCCAATTTTCACAGTGAAAAAAAAGAAATTGAAGAAATTTGGCTTCTGCAGCCTAGAGCTGAAGAGAGACCTAAAGGATTTTACACTCAGTTACTCAGTTCCTGCGCCTCAGGCAGGAGAGGAATGATTGCAGTCAGGGGAGCAAAATTATCTGGTTACCTTTGGAATCACCCTCTGGAGTCCTGCAGGGGCCGCAACAACTCTTAGTGTGAGTCAGAGCCTCCCAGAGCCAGAGTCATTTGTGTTGTGCCTCTTTGGTCCTGTGAAGCAGAGACTGCCCAGGGCTTAGCGACTACCAGGTGGGATCCTGATCTTCCCTGTATGCTGGAGCTGAGAGAACAGCCAATGTGTGGTTCCTAAATTAGTTCTTCATAGCCAAGAGGGGCCCTTGGAGCGGAGGGTACTCTCAGCAGATTTCTTATCTCTGTGTGATAATGCAAGAACAGATTTCAAGGAAGGAAATAACCAAGTAAAATCTGCAGTGTTCTTAGATGAGCTGGCTGAAACATGCCAATTATTTTGCATTTTCTTTTTTTAATATATTTTCCAATAAAAGTTTCTTTTTGAAATGGAAGTAGAAATAGTAAGTTTCCTGAAAGCCAGAAAGTTATGATAAAAATGAAAAACCATTTTATTAAAAAAAACCACTTTGTTTTAAATTTTGCATACAAGAGCTCAGATCTTTTAGCCCATATACACATTTCACACACACACAAAAAGTCTATTGTTAAAGTGACTTTACCTTTTGTTAAAAAAATGTAATGAAGCGAAAACATACTGTTATCTTACTGTATTTTGAGACAGATGAGCTTTGAATCAGGTCCTGTTTTAGAAATGAACAGATATGGACACTGCATTTAAATGATTTGATAAGGGTCTATAGAAGGAGTCTATGTACTATAAGGAGTGAAGCCTCAGAGCCCGGCCCGTTAGCTTTCTTACACTGAAGTCTTCACCATTGGCTGCTGCTGTGAGGCAACTGCAGAAAAATATACCACCTCTGGTCTCCACACAGGGTTTGGGTTTGCTGTTTAAAAGCAACAGGTGGTGCTGAGTCATTTTGGTCTGGTTTAAGAGAAGTGATGTAGGGCAGCAGCATCTAAGGCATAGATTAGCCCCTAAACTTTTGAAGTTGCCTGGAAAAGTGTTTCTCCTGGGAAGGTTATGTCTTTCCATCCAGGTAGGGGTGCCATTAACAGTGGCAACTGATAAAAGAGCCTCAGCAAAAGAATTACTTTAATGGTGATGGCTAATTTTAGCTTTTCTGATCTTTATCCCTATACATGTTCTCTGCCTTATACATACACTGTCTGATAGGAGAGCATGCCATTGAATAATGCCACTAAGCCTTCCTGCAGCACAAAAAAAGAGCTCCCTGAAAGGATCAGAGCTCTGCTTAGGCAAAGCTGATTTTAGTTTATGATTTTGGATCAAAGGTCCCAAAGGGGTGTCTGAGCACTAATGATGCTGCAATACCAGTGTTAGGCTGATTATTTTGAAACTTTGGCTTAGATGACTTGTCTGAGGACAAATAAAGGAGCCAGTGGAATATGCAAAATCCAAGCTCAGGTTTTGTAGTTGTTGAGGCCTGCTTACTGCCCACCTTAACAAATCTGACACCCATCAGTTATGAGAGAGGGCAAATGGAAAGGTTGCGATGATGTATGTCAGTTCTCTTTTTAAACTTCATTTTAAGGTCAGAAGAAGACTACAGCGTAACAACCAATCCCATTTTATGTAAGATTAAAAAGGCCATAGATTCGAGATTACTCACATTCATCAGTTATTCATTGTCCTGCTCATATCCTTTCAAATGCAGACTGAGAAATATGTGCTAAGTCTTGATTATGCTTGCTGGCATAACTTTGTAACTTTAGTTAATAAAAGCCATATTTGTTGATGTTTATCCATATGGGCGATATACATATACATATATATGTAAATTTATCCCCTTTTATCCAAAAAAAGGACTTTGTAACTCTAATGAGTAAAAGTCATATTTGTGGATGTCTACACATATGTGTATACATATGTGTATACATAATCCCTTTTATCCCTTTTTATCCACAAGTGAGATCAGGCTCGTTGTTTTCCTCCTAATATATAGAACTCCAGTGCCCTGCTAATAAAAATCACAAATCTGTTTTTCCATTTGGTAGGCATTGCCCTCAGCACTCACTTCAATGTTTACAATGGAAAACCCACACTGATGATCCATGTTTGAGTAAGAGAGTCTCTGTCATTAATTTAAGTCACAATGATCCACACAGCAATGCTCAGTTTTGTTTTGCAGTCAACAAGTCTCTCTATTTGCTCAGTAAACTGCATTCTGCACAGATCTTTCTCTGCTTTATTAAAACCACACTGGCTCAGTGACTCAATTTGCATTCGTTCTTATTATCTGATTGGATAGCTACAGTACTCAGCATCACCCATGGGAATTGCTTAGGAGTTGTCTAAATTGGTGGCTGTAAATGAAACTAATGATGTAATACTCCTTTTTAAACCATTTAAATATAAATCACTTTGTGAACTCATACAAAAACACAAAAATTAAATTCTAGGCATCAGAAACTATTGCAAGACTATTTTGTGTTAGCAGTGTAGCGAATCTCAATGCCAAACCTTATAGGTGAGGAAAGTAATTTTGTTGTAAAATCAGAACGTGAAACAAAGCAAATGTCATTCATTCACGAATGTGCTCTCCCAACCATGTAACAGCACCAGGATGTTGTGCATCCAAGCAACCTGCTGAGCAGTCAAGCACTGGGGGTGTGCGTGCAAGTGCAGCCTGCCCAGCACACTAGCACCAAGCCACAAGTATTCAGGCAGCCTGGCCAGGACTCCTTGCAGTGATGCAGGGGACAGGGGCATCAGCTACTGAGTCCTCCTCACATCTGTGTCCATTGCCAGTTGGCAACCATGTGCTGGTTTTGCATATGCCTTTTTGTATTCTTTTGTAGCTGATCGATATCTGCCTGTCCATTCTGTCGCACCTCTCTGAGTAATCAGGATTTACTGTCCTTCGTCGCTCAACATGGGTGTTCTGAGAAGTTGCACAGGTAGTGTGCCAAGGTCCTGATGACTTACTAATTTAGGTGCCACTAAAACAGGGCATTCCTACCTTCTGTCCTTTCTGACCTTCTGTCCCTTCCAGAACTTCCACACTCAGACAGTTCACATTCATACCACTCTTAGCATTTCTGTTACAGATCTCCACAACAGCACTACATCTGTAAAGAAATCATTTTTTCCAGGCCATTAAAATTTCAGAAGACTGAAGGTATTTGTCCATTTCATATCAGAGGATGCCATGAACTTTCCATAAAGCAAGTTTTAGGTCTTTAGGTCTTTAACTGGGTCAGAGGGAAAACAGGCTGTTAAAGATGATGCAGGTGCAGATGAAGCAAGGTCCCTGTTGCAGTCTTAATTAAACAGGACAAGTATGTTCCAGATGGATCTGGTAAGTCTAAGCACGGTAGCTAAAGTACTCACCTGGCTTACAAGAGAGCTTTGTCCAAGATTACATCCTGAGTCTAGAAGGCCAGAGTCTATTGAGTCTAAGACAACCTAGAAGGCCACTCTTGTCAACTAGCTCAAAGGCCAGTCTCTTGCTACATTTTTCAATGCCTTATTTGCTTTTTGTTTCACAATGAAAGTTGCCCCAGAAGGAGAAGCTCCCATCCTAGAACCGCCTATTGCCTATGGGTTAGGACACTCACCTAAGAGGTAGAAGACACAACTTTTCCCTTCTCTAAATCAGGCTGTTTTCTCTGATGAGGTCCCTGTTACCAGACTACAGGATTTCTGCTTATTTGTGAAGAGGCATTACTTGGCTTTTTCTTATGAGACCTCATGCCTGAATAACTTGTATAGAGAAACATGCCTCTGGTATAGAGATAGGTATTTAATGTCTTTTGGGGAGCTCCTGTTTTCCTCTGCTTCCTGTCAGCTACTTTCAGCTAAGCTGCGAGACTTTTAACGTATTTTCAAGCATGTTGCATGCTAACCACAATTTCTGCTTTTATAAAAATGTTTACATTTCATAGCTGAAAATAGAAAGCACATAAGCTTCTCCCTGTAGACAGAGTCTGAATGAGTCAACAGTGCAAGACTGAGTGAACAACTAAGGTCACCAAGAGATAGAGTCCTTAAAAACTACCTGTTGCCAATTTTAAATCATGGTTTAACATGGTCCTCATGTCTGAAAACACTGTGTGATCATGTAAAACTTGTGGCTTCAATATTTTTGTCTGTTGTTATTGACAAATATGCTTTATTTAATCAGACATCTAGGGACCTTATTATTCTTACACAAGAAATGCTTAGTCATCAGTGCAACCTAAGCTATATTCTCTCAACAGTTAAAAAGCACGATTTGCACCTGTGATTGAATGTACTTTAATTTACATTTATGAGCATTTTTATTTGATGCCTCAGTTCCCTTGCTTTCTTTTTACATCTAATGCTCAGTCCAGAGATAATGAAAAACCAAGTGCAGCAGCACCACATTTTTGTAATTTTTGTAATTTTTATTGTTTTTTTTTCTTCCCTGCATCCCACACAGGCCATTTGTATAAGTCTCTGATACCATCTTTCTCCTAGAGCTTTGAGCTGCTTTTATCCCTCTAACAAAGCTCTTCCAGTCCTTAAAAACTGAGTATCTAACCACTCCAGCAGTGCCTCTCCTTCCTTCCTGTTGACATTAGTTAAAGAACAGGGTGCTGAACTGCCTGCTAGTACCCTGTGTGTCAGTACTGAAAACCTGAGATGATGCTTGGCAAGTCTTTGCTGGGGCTGAGGGTTGCACAGGGGAGTCAAAACAGGGTCGTCTGCACCCTCTGCTTTCTCTCTGCAAGCACAGCTGCATTCCCCAGTCACTGGTCCTGGCTGCACCAGGGCTCAGTTTTCCTCTCAAGGGGAAGATAAAAGTGAGGTTTCCTCTGCTAAAGGGTGTAGATAGGGTCATTCCAGCCCCGCGGCAACACTGAAGCTTCCTAAACTGTGCTCTTTTTGCTTCAGTGCACGCTCATGACACCAGGAAATCTCCAGCTGAAAGGTTAATGTGAAGATGCTCCTTTCCCTATTACCATTTTACCTTGCTGTCTGGGTTCCTATCACAGCTCAGCACTTATTCTGCTTTCTGTAGGGAGATGCAGCCGGAGTAGGTGGTTATTAACAGACAAATTGTGATGACTGTAGCTTGTCCCTAGTGTCACTCTGCCTGGAGAGTACTTTGCAAAAGGGGCTGTTGGCCAAGACCAGGTAATTTAGAACAGTCGCCCTAATACAGTAAGAAAGAAGATATAGAAAACTGGAAGGCAGAAGAAAGCAAGCTCTTGAAACAAGAGCAAACCAAAGATACACAACTTTTCAGATTTCTTGAGTGAAAAAAAACCACATTTCTACCTATAAGGGAGATACATGCCTTCTAGTTTCTGTTGAAAGATTTCTCTGCAGACATTCAGAGTTCTTGCATCTCTCTGTAAGAGCCATATTCATGTGCCTCATCTTTTTCACACATGCTCTTCCTTTGTGACGTGGAGAATCTGCTTAGCTTCATGTTTTTCTCTCCTGCCTCTTCCCTCCAAAGAGAGAGGCTGCCACAGACTGTCTATGTATGTTCCAAACCCCATGTCTTTCTCCCAGAACAAGGTACGTTTTCCTTTTCCTAGTACAATGGTCAAAAGACTTCCCTCGGTCAAAGTGTGCTCCTTTGAGTCCCTTGAACTCTTAACATCCGTGTTTTCAAAAGCCACTTCCTGCTCTTTGTTCCTTCTTTTCTTCTGGGATTTTTCCATGACACATCCCCAGCTCTTACAGACCACTGGGTGCAAGAGCAGTCATACATTTCTTCTAAGATAGTCATTTTTAAATGGCAGACTATTAATGGCAGTGACTCACTTAGATTTTTTTCCCTTTTCAGGGAGTTATATGCCACCAGCTGTGGTATCAAATTGCTGATTTCCTATAATCTTAGCCCTTCCATGATACAGCATTTTTTTACTCTTCTCCAGCATTCATAAATTCCAAATAAATGGGTTTTACTACCTGTCATTCCTAATTATTTAAAACAAGCTTTGGCCTCACATGAGTTTATGGAATTGTTTGATGCAAGCCTAAATACAAACATGACTAGTGCCTAGAAATATAGGGAAATTGTACTGTATCTGCCGAAATGTAAAGCCTAGAATGTGTGAGAAAGAATACAATATATAGTGCTGCAGTGCTTTGCATTTGACATCATTTATAAAGACCCAGGAGAAGGATTACACAACTACTTCACTTGGTGGTGCTAGCAATGGTGTAAGTGATGCAATGTCAACAATGCAGAGTCCAGACCAGAATTTTTTTCTGCTGTGTGTGCTGTGTCAGCATGATGAATACCTCACAGAAAGGAAAGATGTTGCCTGCTGTAGGAAACAGGTTGCTTGAAGCCATTTTTCTTTAATTTATTTCATCTCATTTCCCAGCTAAAGGATTGAGGTGTGGAGATTTGTTTGTAGAAACATAGTATCAAAAATTATGGAGGTAAAGCTGTTTGATAACTAAATAACAAAACTGCATATAAACAGATGCCAATCCACGGGAAATGTCTTCTCTCTGGTTGCCTGACAGCCTTTCATGACTCAGGAAGTACTCAAACATCATGAGATTAAAATGAACTACTATTTTTCCAGTGAAGAAAACTGACAAGAAGGAACTCCCCTGTACAAACCCTGTAGGAAGTCAATGGAAGAACTGGAATAGACTCCCAAGGTTTACCCAGCACCACAGAAGAAGGTTAGATTCAGCTTCTCACTAAACAGAGTGCTGCAGGTATCAGAAGTGCTAGAAAGTTAAAGTGCTGGGGCTCTGCTGGCCTCTTCTAACACTTCAGGGAAGGACCAGAAACATAACCTGCAGGGGGAAAGTGAAAACAACAGAGAACCCATAAAAGACTGATGTGTTGTTTGTTCTATACGAATTTTTTTTCAACCCAGAACTCAGACATAATGAGAGAGTGATGGTTTCTAGGTGAGAAGATTTGTAAGTGTCTTAGCTTTGCCTGAGAAAATAGGGTTGGGGTGTGGAACATGAAGGTTTGCATGACAGCAGGGACAGACTTCATCTGAGGTAGACCAACACATTTCCTTTGATGAATTCTTAAAAGCCTGTCACTGCATTTTGCCAAGTTTGGGGTTTTTTTATGGGCCAAGCTTAGCAAAGGAAAGTGTCTGCTTTTTCATTAAGCTTCTTGTCTTTACAGGCTTATGCTGACAGCATGGAAAAATATCTGAAAAGCATGGCCAGTGAACAAGGGTGAAGTAACAGACTTTTTGATTTTTTCTGAATGCAAATGAAGACATTTTGGTTGAATGTAAATGAAGAACTTGCATTCACTGAGGTAAGAAGAGAATTTAGGGTTACTGTGGTTTTCTTTCAGTTCTGCCACTTACTCATGTGGCCTGTTTTTCAGTTACACTCTTCTTTTACTCAGGGGGAAACCTCTCCCATTACTGTGATGTCCTCAAACAAAATACAGAGCCACTTCAAGGCTGCTTTAATTGCCATAGCAGCTTCTGATTATTTTGTATTATCTCCAGGATATAAAGAATACTGTATTACAGCACAACATAGGCCACACCCGAGAAACTGACAGGGCCCTTATCCTGTCTTAAGCAGTGAACAGTTCTTGAAGCAGGCAGGTACAGACCTCTTACTTGTCACTCTAGGAAAACTTTCTGCATGTGTGTTTGCACTTCAGAGCTTCTATGTGTTACCAGTTCAGCCCTATGGAGCTTTGTGGTTACTGAAAAGAAAACCTTTGGAATAGACTCACACCAGATACTCAACTTCTCTATATGTCAGTCTTCCCAGCTCAACAAAAAGCCAAATATAACTGCTTAGCTTTTTCCTGAGTGACAGATATGTGTCTGGCACTCATGTTTGCGCAGCTGTTGGAGATCCCTGCCTAAGCACATTAGAAATGTTGTTTATGTATTTACTTATTGGCATGATTTATCATTGCAGTATCTAGACACTACCAGCCCATTTATCAAGAAGATTGAAAAGGACACCCTGCTCAAGTCCAGTTCCCCTGCTACTGTAAATATATGTATAATTTCTGTCATTAACTGATAGAACTCTAGCTAGCCAAGTATTCAGTATTCTTCCTCCTCCTACTTCCATAGAAAGGCTGTTGCAGGATATGACTACCTACTAAAAGTATCTACTGATTTCCAGCTAAAACATTTGCAACACATTTACACCTTGGCTGTTTTTGTGCAAACACTTCACCTTTAGCTTACATAATTCTTGCCCCTTTTCAGGTTTAAGTCACACAAGATATTCATTCAACGTGATCATGGTCGTATCTACTCTCAGTCTTTGTTTTGGAAAAGCTTCTCTTCTCTTTATCTGGCTTTTAAGTCTTCTCAGCAGCTATGCAAGTTGGAGTTCACCTGTATTTGAATGTGAGTGATCAGAATTGCATGACTGAACCAGAGTTGCAGGTAACACTTCAGCTATGGCCTACGGAATATTTTTACTTCTACTGTGGCATTTCATACTGGGAACACCTAGGATCACATTTCACAGAATCACAGGATTGCTGGGGTTGGTAGTGACCTCTGGAGATCATCCAGTTCAACCTCCATGCCAAGGAAGGGTCACCTAGAGCAGGTTACACAGGAACACATCCAGGTGGGTTTTGAAAGTCTCCAGAGAGGGAGAATTCACCACCTCGCTGAGCAGCCTATTCAGTGCTGTGCCACCCTCAGTGGAAAGTTCTTCTGCATGCTGAAGTGAAACTTCTTGTGTTTTAGTTAATAGCCATTACTCCTCATCCTGTTGCTGGGCACCACTGAAAAGAGTCTGGCACCATCCTCTTGGCACCCACCTTTGAGATATTTATGTACATTAATGAGATCCCCTCTCAGTCTTCTCTTCTCTGGACTAAATAGGTCCAGCTCCCACAGTCTCTCCTCATAAGAGAGATGCTTCTGACTTTTGTTACCTTCCACTGGACCCTCTCCAGTAGCTCCTTGTCTTGAGGAGCCCAGAATGGACACAAGTATCCTTTCTTCACACCTGCAACCATGGTAGCTCATAGCCTGGATCCTTCCTTCTCGGTCGCTTCCAAACTGATAATTCCCCACTTTCTAGCACAAACTGTAATTATTCATCCCTAAAACAGTACAGACGTGGCACTCATCCCAGTCCTATGATCTCAGCCTCGGCAGGCTCGCACTTCTTTCCTGCGCCATGCCCACCTTCTCGCGTAGGGACCGCACATCCCGGCACTGCCCCGTGCCCGGACGGGTCCCTCGGTGGGGTCCGGCTGCGTGTGCCGGGGCCGCGGAGGAGGGGCCCCTGCGGCCGGCTCTGTGCTCTGTGCTCCGTGCTCTGGGCTCCCCCGTCGCGGGCGCTGCCGGCGCTCACGTAGCCGGGGGGGCGGCCCCGGGAAGCGGCGGCCGGGGCCGCACGTAGCGGGGACACCACCGCGCCGCGCCGGTCACGTCGGCAGCGCCGGGCCGGGCCGGCCACCCCGCCCCCGGCGGCGCCTCGGAGGGCAGTAAATCGGGACCTGTGTGCGTGTGTGTGTGTGTGTGTGTGTGTGTGTGTGCGCCGCAGCCTACCCTCTCTCTGGCTCCGGCTGCCGGCACCTCCCGCCTTCCCCGCCTGCTCCCGGTGCGGCGTCCGCACGTGTGCGATGCCCCAGCCCGGGGCTTGGATGCTCCGTCCAACGACACCTCACCCCCAGCTGCCCCTGGGAGCGGAAAAACGGATCTTCGCGGGAAAGCGGGGTCGCGGCTCAAAAGACCATGCTTACTGTTACCAAAATTCTTAGGAAACAGATTTTTCACATCGGCACAGCTGTTTTTTCACCCGTGAGGTCCTGTAGTCCTCACAGGGCAGGGAGGCATTTTTGAGCAGAATAAGGCCATTTCTAGTGTTTGTTAATATGTAAAACAGGTTCCAAAATGGATTTTGTATCAGACATATTTAGTAGCTAGCTAGCTGTTACTTGGGCTTTATACATATACCTGTCTCTACATATGCCAGATAAGCTCTCAAAACAAAAATGAAAAGCTCTGGAAAATATTAAATTCTTTGGCTTGAAATGGTGAAAAGTATTTTAAAATGCTGGCAACTTATTTTTCCTGCTTTATTACCCTTATATCCCAGTGGAAATGCTTCACCTCATGGGCATTCTAATGAAGGCTGTTTCAATACTTGTTTTATGGTTATGCATAACTTACGTATGCTGAACAGCATGCCATTTCCTCTTTTCTTATAGCATCATCATGCCTGTCACCCTAAATCTGCTGCTTAATTCTTTCCTGTCCTCCTGGAGCTGCTGCTTCTTTTAATTTCTTCTTTAGTATAGCAGCTTTCTTCCACTTTTCCTGTTCCTATACACACTTCCACTACACATGCCAGCACCTGCCATTTAGCTCATCTCATCACCCAGGAAAGTGAATAAACAATGGAGAAGTAACAAGCTGGTTTCCTGTCCTGAAAGGAATCTTTAATAATGTGTGTAGGACCTGACTCTTGAGCCTACTTCAGCTGCCATCACTCTGCACAGATAATTAACAGGGCTCCCTAAGAGGAAAAAAACTAAACTGCTCTATTGCAAGAAGATAATCAACCTTATTCATCCACAAAAGTGACATCCCTTAGAGTAAGGAAGTAGGACAAGAGACAATTCCACAAAGGCCACTGGCTCAGTGAAGCAGGCTCTAATTGTAAGAAAATAGAAGGTTGCTCTGAATCATTCCAGAGACCAGACTGGATCCTTTCTGCCCCCAGATTTAAAGAAAATAGGAAGACATGGAATGACTTGTGCCTGACCCTGGTTCTGTTCCTGCTGTTTATTGAAGCATCTAAGTTTAGACTTTAATGGGAATGGATATTGTGCAAATAGTCATGTTAGAGATCAGCCTGAACAGCTGGACAATGTTCTGTGTTTGGGAAATAATTACAAAACTGTCACAGTTCACCACTGCTTTAGAGCTTGTTGACAATGGACTCCAGGAAGACCTTCCTGGAGAGACCGTATTCCTTAGTTTCTGTTTTTCTGCAGTGGCAATCCCACCTCCTGTTCTGACTTTAGCTTTCACAGAGTTCACCTTCTACCTCTGTATTGCAAAGAGGCTTACAGAAATTCCTTGGTTTAAGGTTGGTCAGGACCTCTCAGCCTTTTACCCTGCAAAGAAAGAGGAAGTAGTCTCCATGCATCTCACCAAACAAGGTAGTCTAATAGACAAAGTGTTTGATAACAGGCGGGTGTTTGCCTGGAAATAATTTTGGCTCTTTGTTATGGCAAGACGTTTAGGCTTTTGTCAGTGTCTTTATTGTCTCCCCTAAAGTTTGTGCTCTTTAAAATAACTGAGAATTCTCACTCTTTCATTCTGCTCAGGGCAAGATGCCTATCCTTTAGTCCCCTGTAAGTTGTGTCTCAGCCGTAACTTAGAAGTCACAGGACTGGTAGCTGTTTATAATTGTAGATAATAAGGTGGTTGTTGTCTACACTAAAAAGCATATGCAGCCATAAAGCTTTCCATGGGATAGCTCTGATCACAGTTTCTCTGTAAGAACATAATTTTTTCAGTGAGATGATAAGAAAAACCCTCATCAAAGGCATTGTTCTAAGAAAAGTCTATATCACAATACCTTCATAAAAGGGACTAAGATGGAGATAAGATCACAGGCCATATCTAAAACTGGCAACATATCTCTTCACTTTTTAACTAAACGTAAAGCTCTCTCACTGCCATCCATGGCCCTCTAGATCAGCTAGAGTTGCTTCTTACACATGGTAAGAAGCTCTTCAGGATTTCAGATCCTGAATGACCTAGATCTTCTACACGATTAGGACTCTTCTTTAAGGCCCTCTACTGAAATTGAGATTATTCTCTCAATAAAGCAAATAATTTGTTTGGGTTTGATTTAGTTTATTTTTTTCAAACTGAAGTGTGTAGTGTGGAGACCAGAGTCTCACCAGGAAAGCATGCCTAGCATTCCTCTTTCTTCTAGGTTTTTTTAAGAGATTGGCAGATTATTAAATATTTATATTTATCCTCAGGAGAGAGGTTTTAGTAGATGGTGAATGATTGGATGTACCAGAAATTTATGGAGGGGTTTGAAAGAAAAAAAGATTGTAGAGATCTTATAAGCCACAAACACTCCCACAAGGGGAGTGCGAGAGACACTCAAAAATGCAAAGGGATGATATTACTGAACACTGGATATCTAGGTTTCCCCTTGCAGGAGCAAATTAGTGGACTGAAACTGCAATATGGCACTAACTTTCCTGAAGTGAAGAACAGCAACCTAGCTTCAAAGCAAAAACATCCACCCAGTAATACAGATGTAAAATCTGTTTGTTCTGCCTCAAACTCTAAATCAAGCATAACATTCCTAATTCAGATTCTGGCTGCTGTAAGAGTTCTTCCTCTTTACTGGTGTGTGTGTGTTAGCTGATAACCCAGACGTGTATGGGTGATAAAGTTTAATGAAAAAGAACCAGTCAAGAACATTTTCAGGATTTATGGATAGTTCTGTTTACCAAACTGAGTTTAAGAGTAGGGAATGAGGTTTTGAAATACGTTTCTTCTATTTCTTGCAAAAGTCTAAGCTTGCATAAGCTAAATAGGTTTACAGTGGTGTCAAGCTGAGGCTCATAGAGAACTTTAAAAAATAAGCAATATGATTTATGACTGGAAAGAGGTATGAATATTCTCTTTCTAAATGGTTTCCAGGCTCACAGTGGGGATTTTGTGTAATGCAGGCTGAATTACAAAGATGGGAGTAGAACTGATTTCCTCAGTTTTGTTCTCAGATACTGTATGCAGCTGTGCCTTGTAATCCCTTTTATAGCCTTCAGTTGGCTCTAATCAGTATAAAAATAATGAAGATTGTCTCAGTGAACTGGTTCAGCCTCCCAAATAACTATACTATGCCCTGTTTTCCCCAACATGTCATATCACTTTTTACTTGGGAAACTGACGCCCACCTCGCTACAACCTCCTTTCAGGCAGTTGTGGAGTTTACACTGGAGTTTCTAGGAACTTGTATGGGAACTCACTCAAGGCCATTACTGCTACTCATTTCGCACACCTTGGGAGACTGATTTTCAGTTCCATAGCCCACTCTGCCAGTTGAGACTTCTGGGATACGCATTCAGCACACTGTTCTAAAACTGAAACACCACTCGACGTAATTCTTGTTACTGTGAGAACAGTATCATGCTGTATATTGGGTAGTTAGTAGCTGCTAAATTCTAGCATAAAAGTTAGTAATCTAACATGAGAGCATTGGTGTCCTTGAAGAATTGCTCTGTTTCGGATGACAATTGACTTAGATTAGCATTAGGTTTTTCCTTTGTTGTTTTTGTCAGTGCTATACAACAAACATGCACAGATATCACAGAAATTACATGCTACTACATTATGAAACTATTTCACAACACTGCTTTAAGGA
Source organism: Empidonax traillii (assembly GCF_003031625.1). Lineage (NCBI taxonomy): Eukaryota > Metazoa > Chordata > Aves > Passeriformes > Tyrannidae > Empidonax > Empidonax traillii. Next base: position 69,547 of record NW_020956120.1, read on the forward strand.
TTCATTTTCCTATTTTCACAGAGCCATCCATGCACACCCTGCATGACCTCAAAAAACTTCCTGGAACTGATGTCAACCGTATATTCCAGTAGAGAGCAAAGTTATTAGGTGTTGTGTTACTTAAGGTTTAAGTTATATTTCTACTTTCTAAAGTATCTCTGAATCTCTGTCACTGGAAGAAAGAGAGGCCATGGACATTCTCCTATAGCTCCTCATCAGACGTGCCGTAATAGACTTCTTAGTGTCACCTGCTCCACTTTGCTTTCAATTGGGTAATTGTTAACAAACTGCCACTTGCTTGAGACAACCAGAGCTTGTTTTGCCATCAGTGGCTTGGATCTGCAGTCAGCAGTCTGAATAACTGAAGACTCATTTCAGAGCTAGCTGAGTTTCCCCACAGCTGTACTGCCATCTGGCCTGTTTCTGTTACATCATGCTCCATGTCTCATTATTCTTTTCCTATGAGCTGCCCTTGTGTCTATTAACCATCACAACTGCTTGTTTTCCCTTGCCTGGGATTTGTTCCTCTAATCTGCTCTTCAGTTTCTTCAGAATTTATTCAGTAACAGGGTATTTTTGAGCTGACTGAATGAGTATTCCCTTGCCTCGGAAAAAAATGTGACCTCTATAACGTAGGCTCCAACCTCTGCCATGCCTTGTTTATATACCTCTCTAACCAAAGAAATTTTGCCCTATACACTCCAGGCAGGCAGTTACAGCAAGGAATTCTGGAAAGATGAGTGAATGGGCTGTGGGCCTCTTCTCCTTGCAGACGATATGGCAGTATATTCAAGGTATCACAGCAAGTTAGCTGAAAAGGAAAATACAGAAGTTGCCTGTTGGAGGATGCTGATGAGTCAGCAGGCATCTGGGAAGAGTGATAGTTTTGTGAAAGGAAGGGAAAAGGGCCTTGCTTCCTTTAAGCTGATCTAGATTGTGACAAGTAACAGGAAGCTTCCTCCAGCTCTGTTGGGCTAGAGGGAAATGGGAGTCTCTGCTTGTCAGGAGGAAGCCATGCTGAGGAGTGAGAGAGGAACTTCTACTGGTTTCTCTGCCACTTTGTCTGTTATCCGTTTTATTACTGTTCAGGATAAGAAGACCCAGACACCTAACATCAGGATGGAAAAGGCAGAGGGGTCACAGTGAAGGAAACCAATAATGAAATAGAAGTCAAATTTCTCATCAGTACAGATCTAGTGAATTATGTTATGCAGAGTGCAGATTTAACCCAAGGCCTTCCCTTTACAATCCTGGTACAGCAGGGACCAGACATACAGAATCCAGTGTCATTAACATGTCTACCCTCTCAATATAAGAAATTTTTAGCTTATTAATGCTACAGCATTTTTTAACTGAAGTTATCACGTATTTTATATTCTTACACTGTAGTTTTTTGCATTTTTCTTGGTATTTTATCATCTCTAAGCTGCATGGAGTAGAGCTTTTCAGTGTTAACTAGTTTACTGACTGTCATTTTCACAAATTTAATTACCTATTTAAGAGGTTCTTGTCCCTTCCATTGCTTGGAATGTCTTTCCCTGTCATCTGTGCCAAACGCCAAGTGTGGGACTGAGCTCTAGGTGATGGTAGAAACATCTGGCAGGATAACTATGGCATGCGTACCTTCCTTTTCTCAAATCAAAGGTCACGTGTGCTTATAAGCAGAAAAAAAAGCTAGAGAAAACTAGGCTGTTTTCTGTCCCACCTGGTTTTTTGAAGCTTATCTCACTTCTGACTCCTGTTATATCACATGAAGTCTTCTGCTTTGGATCCTCTTCTGTCTTCCAGGCCCTGTATCATCATGACTAAACCTTTAAAGACATTCTCACTGTTTTCAGAAGGTAGCTATCTAGTTAGAGCTGCATATAAGTTTTAAAGAAAGGACTATTAGGTATTATCATCATGTGCAAGCTTGCATAATTCTGTGCTCTTTCAAAGTGATGTCAGTTGAAGTAAGATGGTGAATGTTGTCTGAAGACCTGTTTATTTAGCAGGTGCAGGAAACCTTTACAAGAACTTTCATTAAAAAAGATCAAACAGAAAAGGTAAACTCTGCCTGTCACAGGTGTTAAATTCTGTTGTAGTTCAAAGTTGACATAAAAAAAGAGTGAGTAAACATGAAACTAGACAGTATTACTCTTACCACTGAGCAGTTACATACAAGATCAGAGAAATAGAAGCCTCTGTCTCTCAAGCCTTTCATTCTCCCTCTGGAGGACTCCGTGAAGCCTGTCTAAGGTCAGCTCAGCACCCTGCATCAAGCCATGTGCAGGAAGTGGCCATGCTGCCCTCACTGGCCATTGTGCTGCCTACCCACTCCACCATGGTTTCCCTGTAGGACTGCAGAGTCCTTTGTCCTTCATATCCCCAGCTTGGAAAACTGGATGATGTTCAGTTTCCTCGATATATGCAGCCTGAAGTGCAGCCAGGTCAGGATGCCGTGATTAGTAATCACAGTGGGGTTGGATCAAGGGTTGGACTTGATGATTTCAGAGGTCTCTTCCAACCCAGTTAATTCTATGATTCTATGATTACTAAGCCATCTTTACTATTTTCTCTCCTGCCTGTCTCCTATTTCTTGTCTTCTGGTGTAGTGGAGGAGGTACAGTTTCATCCATGTGATTCTGTATGCCACAGAACAGTGTTAGTTCACCCTCCAAAATACTCATGATTAACCAGGAGACCTGGAGAAGAACAGACTTGAGAAGGAAATTGAAGAACGCACTGGTGAAGTTTTCCTGGGTTCTAAAAGAGATTTTCATATCATATCCCATATCAATCAGGACAGATCAGACAAGTTATTCACAGAGGTGTTTGTCAGCAGAATATAAACCAGCTGTTGTCATTTCTGTATCAAAGGAGGTCTATGATGGTTCCTTGTAGCAGTCTTTAAAGCCTTAAGAAAGACGCTCATGTTTGAAGTAGCCAGATGGTAAATAAAAAGCAAGGTGGAACTGGTGACGTAGGCAAAAGGCAAAGTAGAAAACAGCATAGACATTTTGGCATAGACTAAGTGGCAAATGGACCAGAGGCAACAGAGCTGGAAAAGGGGACGTGACTGTAGTCAAGCAACAAGCCTATTGACTAAGACTTTGGCAGACTCTCAGACAAGACATGATGGTCTTTGCAAAGCTGTAGAGGAAGGAGTAATAAGATTTAAACAGAGCTCAGATATAAGGGAATCTGGGAGGGTGGATGAGTAAAGATGGTGCCCTCCTTATGCTTAATGAGTAGGAAGATGATGCTGTCATCCCTGATGAGAGGAGAGAGAAAGGGAAATGGGAAGAATGTTAGTCAGACTATAATAACAGACCTGCAGCAAACTCTGAAGTATTCTGATCATTAGATAGACAATCACTGTCTATCTGTGTTTTTCAGTGAGTTTCACCGTGTGTTTCTAAGGTATTTATTCCTTCATGTAGTTTCTCTCCTCCCTGTAAACTGAGCAGCTAAGCACAAATGTCCTTTTGAAGTATCTGGTTATTCTGCCCCATCCTCCATAAGATTCTCCATGTCTTATGAACGGTTTTAATCAAGAGAACAGAGAACATCAAAAGAAGAAGAGACAAGCAGTGTTTTCTTTTGCAGAATATAAAGTGAAACAGACTTTAAGAACTGAACAAAGAGGAAGTGATTATGAGAACTGTTCTTCAAAGGAACCTCGACAAGAAAATATCTGAGAGGCAGGCAATTTTCTTTTGTAATAGACATTGCACAAAAAGAAATCCCAGAAGATCATGAGTCTACACTACTTAGTGCACAGAAGCAGATAGAACTGATGAGGATGCTCATACTTTACTCAAAGCCTGTTGCTTTCCTCAGGGAAAACTGTAAAAGCTTGGTCTTTTATAGATGTACTCATTGTTGGATAACTTCGTGCATCTCCAAAAGAAATACAGAAAAAACCCTCAGCATTAAAAGAGGAACAAAATCAGTGTCAAAGCTGTTTCGGAAGAGCAGATGAAAGTACTCAGTAGCACCATCACAATGTACATGCAATAGAAATGTGAATATAACCAGCAATCAGACTTATCATGAAGAAAGGGATAAGGAAACTACTGGTAGGTGCCAGCCATACCTATCATTATAAAATAAAAATCATGTAAGGACATAGAGAGAGAAGGTTTACGATAGTTGTGAGCTGCCTCATGTACAGCAAACAGAAATGTCATGCACATGAGAAAATATGGAAAGTATGTGTGGAGTGCAAAATGGTTTTCACTGTTTCACAAATACACATCATGCAGAAAAATATGGTGTGTCCAACTAGAAAACAGTTCAAGAGAGAAAAGCAACAATGGTGATACTGTCATCTTTTTATGAAGCAATGATGAAGTATGTGGATTTTTTTAATAGATGCAGGAGAAGTACCATATTAAGTGAGTATCATATTAAGTTCCATTTATATGGAAATAAAGTGAGATAGCATGTAAAGAAGCACAGCCCATTCTAAAACACTGGCATTACCAATACCAGCAAGACTCATAGGATGCAGAACATATCTATTCCATATAGCTGAAGTGTGCAACCAAAACTTAGGTTCCTGTGTAATGAATATGTGCTAGCAAAAAGAATGATACTGAAAGGCCTTGAGATTATAAAGCTGGTTAGGTCCCAGTGACAGCAGAATCCTTTGGAGGATTTCACAGTGGAAGAAAGTTTTGGAACACTCCCTTAATGTTTCTGCAAGTGTATCTCCTGTGACATTGCATCACTGAAATCTCTAAATGCAGATTCTGCCATGTGTGCACTGAAGTAATCACTGTTGATAAAGCAAGCTAAGGAAGTATAATTTACAGCATCTGGTGTATTTGAGAATGAAAGAAAAGGTGGAGGATCCGTTACTGGGCAAAATAAGCCAACCCTTTTATCCATAGTTGAAGGCTGTATGCCAGACTTAATGGAATCAAATGAAATTAGAAGGAAGTGATAATTTATACTGTCAGTTTATTATAAGAAGCAGGTACTAGAAAAGCCTGATTGTGGGAGGTGTCCAAAACAGCAGGCAGAAACAACTATGTGGGGTTGCTGCTACCCACTCAGTTTGGATGACTTTTGTTTGCAGGCTGTACAGAGCAGGTCTAGATGCTCAGTGTCTGCTGTCCCAAGCTGCACAAAGAGTCTGTTTCCAGGACTCGGATGGAAACCAGTGTTTCCAGGGAATGTCTCATTGATCTATGACCTATATTAGAGCTATGATGGAATGAGAATGTGAAATCTTAGCACAGCTGATGACATCCTTGTAGACATCACCTGAACTAGTGGGACAGAGCTCATATAACATGGGTAACGTTAGGACAATTACTGAAGTGAATCTCTGCCAAAATACGCTGCTTTTGGTGGAAATCTCTCTCTTTATTTCAGTGGACACTGGATCAGACTTTGACCTGCTGATTTCTTCTCTTCAAAGTAGTGTGTATCAGTCTTTGTGGAAAAATACCTCAGTATTCAAAAAACACTGGCAATGTTTTTTGGAATGTTGAAAAACTTCAGAAATAGATTGAGTCCTGCAAGGAAAATATCAGCTGGGAAGAGATAGTTTTGATTGACTTTGTGTGACGAACGCAAAAGAAAAGGGATTGGAGACTTCTCCCATTTTTAACGAAAGTACTAAGAACTATTTGTATGAAATTGTGATGAGCAGTGATAAAAGAAAACCTAGATAAAATTTCCAAACTGCATATATATGCCATACTGTGTTGGAGGAGCAAGAAAATGCACATTAACCTTCACTACATGCAGAGAATCTAATAAATTTCATGAAAGCATGTCAGAAAAGTTTCTACAGAATTCGCTGCAGAGGAAGAAGAATGTAGCCTTTTGTGGGGGAAGTGACCTGTTGTAACCGAATCATTCTCAAAAGATTTAAAAATAAATCTTATTTGCTTCTCCCCCATATGTTACATTTTTGACTGACAGTAAATTGCATAGAGCTGCTAAATACAGCAGTGGCATTGTCTGGGTTTTGTTGTTGTTGATTTTGTTTTGTTTTGTTTTTAAAAAGAAAAAAACCCACAAACTGAAGCAGGTATCAGCTCATTTGTGGATCTCATTAGATGATCATATGGATTAAAAACTAAAATAGATGTTTTGGTTTCATTGTCCAGACCTCCACAGACTTTCTCTTCGGGTTGGACAACCTAAGTTGTTAACACCAAGAACCCACAAATATCAATTGAATTCTGAGAGCTCCTTGTCAGTTCTTCATCTTTTATACACTGAGTTATAGTATTTCTTCTTAGTCTTATCCATTAGCTCTACAGGATGCATGTTTTTTGTCATCTTTAACTGCACACATACAAATATCCAATTAATGATTTTGGCATCTCTATTTCTTTAGCTAAAGGGACTTAGGAACTGTAGCTTTCAAAAGTAACTCAGTGGAATTTAGAAGTTGCTGATCAGTATCCTGACACTCAAAGAGAACCATCTGGAAGTGCTAAGATGAGGAACAGACTTGTTTTGTTTCTTCAGAGAGAGGTTATCACTCTTTCCTTAGGATTCACATTTGCTGGACCTGCAGGTTTCAAGCTGGGATATTTTTCAGAAAATTAAAAGGTAAAATTTGTGTTTATTTGAATCCTTCATCTGATTTGAAGTAGAGATATGAATTTAGATCTCCACACCTGTCCAAGTGAGCAGTATAATAACTGCATTAGAAGATATTAGGATTGTCAAAGAGGGAGGCAGCTTTGAAAGTTCTATTTTGTGCAAAATAGACAAAATACATGATAGGCCCATGTCAACAGGAGTTAGAGTTCTGATGCTCTGTCAAGCAAGAGGAAATGAGGACCTGAGGACTTGATGGTATAGGGCCTTGAACAGTCCACATCAGGTGATCACTTTCCTTAGGAGATAAGTAAAAAACTGAAGTCATCCATCAAGTGAATTATCTCAGCAGTCTGAACATTATTTTTCTGTCTTAATTTCTTTTCTTCTGAACTTTTAATCTTTCTTCTTCAGGGCAGAACTCATATTTTAATAATTTACCTCATCTACTTGAACTTGTCAAGGAGTGTTTTGGCTTTGTCTATAAATATGTTTGCACTATTGGCCTATTTCCTGATCTAATTTAAAACAGCCTAAGAGGAATTCTGAAAAGTATTTTTTGAAGGAAGGAGATGTTAGCAAAACACAGAACTATTCAACAACCGAGCTGGGTGTGTGTTCCTTCTGTGTCCAACCCAACCTTCCTTTTCCCATCCTTGCTTACTGATTTGTGGGCTGACTATTGAGATGTCCTTTCCATTTCCTCCTCAAATACTTTTACAATTAGGGGCTTTTGTTTGTTTGTTTGTTTCTGAATCCCACTACATCCTTGCCAGATGTATATAATATTCTGTGCTCTTCATGCTTCAAAGATGTTTCAAGTCTTTCAGATTGTCTGGCAGCAAAAACACTTTAATCAGCTTCGCCAAATGTTCATTTAGACACATTTTTCCATATATTATCCTAACAGGATACCTAGAGGTGAATCAAATTACCTATTCACCTTGATTTTCCCCTTTTTAGAAAACATCAGACAATACATGTAAAGACTGAAAGGCCTCTGACATTGTTCATAGCAACAAGCTTATCTGAGCTAATAGAGTCTATCACCCATTTTTAAGAGCTGGCACAGGTTCCTTTCTCTTTCATAGGCATTTTCTTCTAAGAATCATTTCTTTTCTATTTCAACTTCCATCAGATATTGGGTGTGAAACAGTTGTAACTCTGCTTCAAAATCTTTTCCCTTCTATTTTATTTTTTATCTCCTCTTACAACTGCCAGCATAGAACCTGCAACCTCATCTCTACTTTCTGAAAGCCCAATGCTAACACATCATATGTCTATGATTTGAACAGGCATTTATCACCAAAACAGTGCTAAACTCAAGAGCTGTTATGGGTGCAAAAGATGTATTCTCATTCCTAGTTAATTGATTTCTGGGGAATACCATGGTTTACACAAAAGAAGGTGTATATCGTCAATGGCTACGATACTATTAATAAAGACATTTTTATAATATTTACAAAATACCCTTTATGTTCTTTGATTTTCATAATAACATAAATGCACTTTCTTCTTCCCCTTTCTCCATGGCAGGATATTGAAAAAACATAAGACTTTCAAATCTGACTTATGAAACACTTCTGGGTGTGTTTTACTCCTTCCATGGGAGAAAATGCATATACATAGAAAAAGAAAGCCCTCTTTTACAGTCTGCTGTATTTCTTTACTCCTACAAATTGGCATCTCAGCTCAGGATGTGGACCTGCACCACCCTCGTATCTCACACCTCTCTCCCTCTCCTTCACACACCAGCAACCCACATCCTCCCACACCCTGAGCCAGAAGTGCAGCTCCCAGCACAGGCTGAGCTCCTCCACAAGCACTGCAAGTAAAGCACCCAGTCAGCACAGAGCCTCTGGCACACACAGAAACAAGCTGTTATTAACTGGTGGGCTGGATATAACTCCCTTCATACAGTGATGGTTAAAGATCAGCTCAGCTCAACGCTTCCCCACAAATGGAGCTGGGAGTTGCTTTTCCCACATAAAACTGACTCTGAGCCCATGATCACAAGGACCATTTGGCCTCTCTGGCCACAGCTTCAGTCCTGGACCATTCTCTTTGTGAAGAAGATTTGCTAGTATTGACCAGAATTTCCCTGGCTGTGATCCGTGCTCCTTGCCTCTCAGCCTTTCCAAGTGTGCCCCTGAGAAGAATCTGGCTTGTTTTTTTTTACCACTCCCCATTATGTAGTTAATACAGCAGGTAGATTCCCCCGTGACCTTTTCTTCTCTAGGCTGAACAAACCCATGTCTCTCATTCAGTGTTGCATTCAGACAGTGTTGCGGTTTTCTAGTCGTCTTAGGATGATACCTCTGTTGGACTTCCCCCGGTTTTACAGTGTCTTTTGTGTACTGGGGAGCTCAGACTGGGTTCAGTACTCCAGATGTCATCTCAGAAGTGCTGAACAGACAGAAAAAGCACTTCCCTTGACTTGCTGTCTGCACTTTCACTAATACAGCCTAGTATGCCATTGACCCTCCTCCTCCATTAAGGCATATTGCTGACTCATTTTCAACTTGTCTGCAAACACCAAATATCCTGTCTACTTCGTGAATTGGCAGCTGTGCAATGTAGCACTGCAGCAGATGTTCTCTGCTTTCTCAACAGGACTGTTTTTTCTGTGTTTCCTTTTTATGACTTAGATGTGATACTGTTCCTTCACCTTCCCCACTTGGAAGGGGGCGGGGAGAGGAGGGTAAATTATGTCTAAGAGTAAGTTTATGAACTTCTCACATATAATGATGCTATTTCTTGGTTTGGATACTGATAATTATAATGAGGCTACCTAGACAATATAGGCTAAATTTAGTCATATGATTCACATGCATACATGCAGTGCACCAGACTCTACTGAATATAGAGCACTTTTGCAGAAAGCTCATTAATGGAGAAAAGTTCTCCTATAGACTGTTCCTGTCCAGTTAATATCCACCTGTCCGGTTAATATCCACATCCACTCCAGGGTGGTCTAACTGCTATTTAACTGGAGACACAGAGCATGACACTATTCAGCACTGTGTGTGCTCCGTCTCCCAATACTACAAATACTTGTAATTGCACTGGTGATGGACATTTCCCTGGAGTTTGTTCTGTCTTTGTCTATACAGCCTAGTCACTTCATGGTGCTACATCTGGCTGTCCAAGCCCATCTGTCATTCCTGGACTCACTCCAGAATGGTTTGCCAAGTCTTACAGACTGATATGTTTTCTTCGCTGTTATTATGTTGCCGCAGTAGTTTATCTGACAGCAAGACTGGCAACTGCAGCAGGTCACTTTAGGGTCATACAGCGCTCTTCTTCTTTATTATATAAGACTGTCCTTGCTTCTATGTATTATCTTTAAAACTGGGGAGGTAAAGAAGGCTTGACTGTGTTGTGGTGGTCAGCACTGTTCCTGACATCATCTGCATAGGCTTTGATATGAGCTTTCCCTCTTTGCTATCCCACAGTTGCATGATATTGCCATTTGAAGAGATGGCTGCTTGCAGCAGCAGCAGAGAAGCTGGGCAATGGGGCCAAGTGCTTATCAGCTAGAGACCTCCCAATTAACAACAGAAGAACAGCTGTTAGATGCCTCAGAGAAGAACTGAAGGGGAAACTCTGGGATTTGCTTCTTAAAAAAAATTGTGCCGTTAGGAATTTTCTCTAGAGATTTTAGCTGACAGAGAATCTGTAAGTATTTGTCTTCAGAAAACAGGATAGCCAGAATGATGAAGATGAGTTGTGATGGTATAAAACCTCAGAATTATGTTAAAGACTAAGTATGAAGACAGAGCAAGGTGGAATGGCTGGATGGATATTCATATGTTACTTAAGTTTTTCAGTAAATGCAAATCCCCAAAAGGCAAATGTTCTCTAGGACTTGGTTAACTTGCTGGGAGAAATGTAAAGGGAGCTGAGAGACATGATGCTTGCAGGGTTACACTCTACCAAGGGGATGTGTGCCCTGGGATGGTGCAATGCTGGCTTCCTCCCCACGCAATACACACAAATGCAGATTGAAGACAGAGACTGCCTTTCACATCAAGAGTGTCTGTGTTCAGTTAATATTTCATTGCTCTTTTGCTCCTCTCTGAGTCATCTATTGTCCTTTGTTTCTAAAGCTTCTCCATGAGGGAGTCCAGTCTTGGTGATATTAATTTGCTTTGGTTTTTTTTGGGAGCAATAGCTGTTTAAAGCTATTTGTTAGCTTCCTTTCTTTATTCAGTACAAGTAATTGACTTGGTTCTTCTGTTGTATCTTTGTCCTACATAGATTTTCATGCCTTTCTTTTTTGCCTTCCCTCTCTAAAATGCCAAGCGTCATCTTCCAGATTGCTCTTTGCATGTGCGTTCTGAATTATCAACTTCCACCCACTGGACTAAGAAGTACTGTTGTTCTTCCTTTGCTCTTATTGTAATTCTACTTTTTTTTGAGGGGAAAAAAAAAAAAGGTCAAGTAGGATAAATAAGTAATGTGCTCCTTTTACAGAAGCAGAGCTGTGCCAGGGACAATTTGGCTTTTAACTGAATCATCTGACCTTGCTTTATATGATAATGTCCTGGAAGAAGGGAGTCATCTACATATGCATACGAGACAGATATATTATTAGTGCTCAGTAAAGTTAGTCATAAAGAGGAGAGCATAAAAAAAAAAAAATAGAAATATCAGATGTGTGTATAAATATGTATCAAAAAAAAAAAAAGAAGCAATGTAGAATATTCACAGTGTTTCATATCCAAATATAAAGGGATGTTGTAGTCTTGATAGCTTGAGAACTGATTTTTTTTCTCTTTAAAGTAATAACTATCTTTTTTTGGAGAAGGATTGCTGATAAGTGAGAAACACATTTCAGATGTTAATGTCATACTGAGACAGTTCTGACCATCTAGTATGAGATGGAGCAGGCTGAGTAACTAGGCTGACATTTAATGTGAGTTGTATTAGTGTGGGGGTGCCTGTAAGTACAGCTGTCACCATGAGCCAACTCCCAGAGTAGGAGGAGAATAAGAGCAGGTCTCCAAATAAATCACAGTGTCAGCTCTTCGATGCTGTCTCAGGCTTGAGCAGAGGTCCCGTTGCTAACAGCATGTGTGGTACCTCTATGTTCTCAGAACACTGGTGATGGCTTCTCAAACAGCTACATTTCCTTCTCCCTCCTTTCTCACTGTATATGCTGAGTTTTCTAAACAGAGATACGGTATACTCTAATTTTAGTGAATTATCTCATTTGAACACAGATATCCCGAATATTCAAAAAAATGAGATTTGCCAGCTGTCGTGGTTTTGCCCAACTGAAAGTGCTCCTATCCCTATAATGAATGCAGTAAACTCTGGCTATAAAGAGGAAAGTAGAACCACCTCAAACATGAGACACCATCCCACCAACATATATACAGGAAGAAATGACACTTTGTCACTTGTCACTCTCTGAAGGGATCTGATATTCCAACAGGACTGCAGGCTTAAGGTACTGATATGCTGACTGCAGTGAAACCAGCAGCAAAAGCAGCTCAGGTTTTGTAAATAATTTTATGTTTGTTCAGAGCTCATTTCTAATATTACCTGGGATAACTGCTGAAATTGGTCCAGAATTTCAAGAAAACCAAACTAGTGCTGCTTTTGTGTTGGCTGTTGACACTTGTTGGCTTTCTCTGCTTATTCAGAGGAGTCAGACACAACACACACAGCCTTCTGCTCCCCTCTTTCAACTCTCTTTCAAGCTTAGACAGCTTGACAGCATTGTTCTAATACCTGCCCTGGGAGAAGCTAAGCTGCACCTTTTCACCAGAGTGAGTGGAGTCGGATCCAGGCTTCAAGAAATTATTTTTTCTGGATTGTAGTTAGAATTTTAATGAGTACAATGTAAAGTCTGAAATTAAGGGAGTTCCAAAGTGTAGGCCTAATGAAACAGATCTGTCATTCCATAAAATACTGGTATAAGAAACTACCTGGATTTGGGTATGCTAGTATTATTTGTCAGGTAAAGAAAACTACTTTATCTGTAGTGCCTCAGAATTGTTGTGAAATAGTCTAGGTGAAATTCTCAGCTGGTGAAAAATAGCAGAATGTCATGGAAGAAAATGAGGTTTGGTAAACTAGTCTAAATAATAATCTGATCCCTGGAGGGTTTTCATATCTTCATAAATTACTGAAACACCAGTATCAGTCAACCAAACGAACACCTGGAAAATTATTTTGCCCTAAGGGGTCACGTGAATATTCTTTTTTCCCCTTCTGTCCTCCATGATATACAAACATCTTCAAATAATCATGTATATATATAAACATGTATGCTTGTATGTGGTAATTGAATACTATAGGTGGATAATTTTGCACTGTTTTAACAAAATGGAAGAGCTCTTTTCTTGGTGCACAAAGAACAGAAACTATGATAAATCAGCTCATGAAAATGAAGTATCCCAGTGCTGGAAAAGGAACAGATCCTGAGTTCATTGGGCAAGCTGCAGAAAAATCAAAGGAATGAGGTTTATTGTAAAATTAGATTACCAGCTCTCAGTAGACCTTAAATAGTATTGTCCTTTTTATGCAGCATGTACATCCAGGGTGTTTTGCGCTTATCTTCAGGAAATTCAAATGTATATCAAAATTCACTAAAAGAAACAGTGAGGCACAGTTGGCTTGGATGATTAAAAATTGTTAATGGGGATTGATCAAAAACTACATTGAGGAGGCAGCTTAGCCTTTAAAGAGTTTGGGAATGTTGGTGACCTAATTTTTTGGCCTTTATATTTGATGAGATTAGGTGTATTGTAATTTCACTGAAATGTGTAGTCTTTTCTTGGATGCAAGTTTTGTCCGAGCAAAAAAAACCAAGAACTTGACCACTTGTCTGGATTTTCTAAATGTTTGGCATCCTGGAAGTCTTAGTGATGTTGTCAATATGCACAGATTGACTGTCCAGTGCATGCACCAGACCTGCGGCGTGATTCCAACGTGAGAATGATTGTGCATGAGTTAATTATTGCACCCACTCAGCATTTTCCTATGCATGCCTTTCCCTCTGGTTTTAATGCCTCTGTGCATCAGTAACTTTTTGTCTGCTTTCAAAAGGCAATGCATGTAGGACAATTGTGATACTTGTCTCCTTTCTATGAATTTTATTTTGGTTACTGCTGCACTATTGGAAAGAAGAAAATATGAGTAAAGAAGGATGGTTGCATAGATAAGACTAAGGATAAGGCTTGGGTATGTCATTTGTTTTAGCCAGTGACACAAATCCTCATATGTAAAGAGGAGATAACTCCTCTTGCTATACCATTAATTAACGGTTATTGATTAATTTGTTAACCACAAATTAACCCAAGTGCATAAAAATCTATAGCAATAGCATGACACTCATTTATTTATTTATATATTACTCATATTTACTTATTTATATATTACCCATAGCAAAGAAGTATTCATGTATTTCCTAAGATGCCTCTAAGGAAGATGACCTGACTACTTTAACAGCCTAAAAGCTGCAGTCTAAGGAAATGTTTTGCCAGCCTTATTCCATTTTTCCAAACAACAGCACTTTGATCCAGTGTATTGGAAGGTTGCCTAACCTGAGTGGTCTGAAACAGCTGATATCTACACACAACTCCATTTGCTGACTTTCCCATCTACTTAATATTATCTGGGATCTTGCAGTGCCTGACTACCAGAAATTAAAACTCTGGAGTTCCTTTGGAACTCTTTGCACCTGCTCACAGTCCCTTATTGCTAACATCCTGCTCTAAATCTGGCCTTAGCATGGGTGCTTACATGAAATGCACTAGGCTTTATAGAGAAATTATGTTCAGATATTGAAATACATTGTGAAGTGAGACTTCATGCTCAAGCATGAATCTCTCTCACTCTCTAAACATAAGCAGTTACCCCAGCTGTTATATACCTTACTGTGTTGCGTACATGGAGAATGAATGATTTTGCAAGTACCTATTTACTGTAGAAGGTTTACTGTATAATTAATTTTTGCCAAACAGTATCCTATGCCTCCCACTTGCCAATTAAGTCATTCAGCAAAAGCAAATTGATTTCCTGACTGCACTACCAGGTTTGGTCCCTGGACAGTCCCTGCAGTTCTTTCAGATTTGTGGGGAAAGAAATTAATGTGGATGTCTTGAGACTGTCTGAAGAAATACATAATTAGAAAGCATTTAAGGCATTACGATATCTGCATTCTCCACAAGGAATTCAGGAAAGTTAACTGCAATAAAAGCAAAAAAAACTGCCACAGCTTCATTTCAGTGTCTTCTAAGAAAAGACACATTACCTTTGGAAAGCAGAAGGTAAATGTGCAAACACAGATGTGTGAAAATACATCCCTTCTCACTCTGATTATTCAATAAGAAGAACCTATGTTTAACTCGGTAATTGGATCATTGGCACCAAAAGACAATTAAAAACTCCCTAATATATTCAGTCAAAACCAATGATGGAATTCTAGACCACTGTGTGTCATTCTTTCTTCAGTGTGCCTTGGGATTTGAAAATCTGTGAACTGAAAAAACACTTGATAAATGATGCAACAGGAAGTGGTCTCAGTAACTTCATTAGTCTTTCTTATCTTCACTGGCTGTCATCCACCTCTCCACATATCACCTACTGAGCAAATATACTGACTTTGCATTAGTATATATATGATACATAGAACAGGGCAAAAAGCATCTGAGGCCCTGTGTTTATTTATATGATATAATCTCTAACCGATAAATCCTTTTCTGAAAGGTGCATTGTATAGACTAACAACAGCAGAAAAACTTTGTCTCCCTATACCTGAATATCAGAGAAGGGTTTCTGTAAGATTCTTAAAAGGCTCACATTACCTCTTACTGCATCACTTGTGACCAGTCCCTTTAAGGAATTCCAGTTTATAGCTGGGAACTAAAATGCTGGCACACCTACAGTAAGGAATAGAGAACAGTGCAGAGATCGTTGGGCTAATTACATCCATGAGATTCAGTGCAACAGCTTGAAGAGAAACTATCCAAGAACACCAAAATGGGACAACCATATTCATGGTGCTTTATCTGATTCAATAAACCTACCTCCCAGAAAAAAACTAATTTGCTTGCACAGAGGAACATTCTGGGAGTACACAAATTTGCCAGAAAGTTTCACTGCAAAATATAGATGTATTTACAAAGGAGAAAACAGTAACTGAGTAGGGTGTCTGTGACAGAGGAGGTGGTGAGCTCAGTCCCCCTTGAAGAGCCTGGATGCTGCCCCAAGGGTCAAAAAGTAAAAAGTAATGTGACAGAATGCGACCTTGCCAACAACGAGCATCAGTTTGTTGTGGCAACACAACAGTTATGAAGTCAGCCAAGGCCGGAATCTCTGTGGTGGCTGACATTTTCTGTGTGGAAAAGCTGTGAAGAGGAGACTGTTGCCTTGTGTTTTTCCTGCTGCCTGCCCTGTCTTTGGACATCAGTTACCCGTGATAATGAGTTTTCTTTATTTTTTCCTCTACTGCTCCTCTTCCTTAAACTCAACAAACAATTTAATTGTCTCTCCTGTCTAACTGTTTTCTCAGATGTGAAATCTATGCCTTATACCTAGTTTCATAAAATGCAGCAAGTACTATAAACCTGGAAACAAGAGGTTGAACTTCTAGATTACATGCTGAAATGTCAACATAGTTCTAATCAGTTAAAAGGATAGTATTGACTTCTAGCTAATGTCTAGACATACCCTGTAAGTTGTGATCTTACTGTACTGGAGGCAGTAAGAAACACTCCAGTCTAAGGTAGATTTCCATGAAAGGAAAAGCCATCCTTCTTTGAGCTGCAGAAGGATATTGATTATGTTACATTTCGAAGAAGTGTGATATACTGTTCCTATTTCCTGGGGTCCTCTAGCCAAATCCCCAGGCTACTATAAAAGGGGTTGTTGAGAAGTTATCTCTTAAAAAGCCTATAGGTGAGATTTCTGGAACATCTACCTATAGGCCCATATTCAGTGATTTATTTTTTTATTCATATCTAGGCAAGGGACATGATGGAATACAATTGAGGATTAAGTTCCTAGCCACTTTCCTATAGGCACCAGTTCACTCCATGTGTATATGTCTACCTTATTCGCAGCTACTACTTTTCTTACACCTATTGCATTGTCAACACATAGATATCCCTATTCATTCCAGAACATCCTTGGAGGTGCTCTAGTATCAGTGAAGAGCTCCCATGTAGAAAGGTGTGAATGTACTCAAGAGTATGCGCAACAGATGTGAAGATGGATACACAAAAAAGCTTTACCATTGATATGCACTGACTTCACATGAAATGTTTTGTGTACATGCATGCTCTTTCTTGCTGTAAACATGAGGTCAATTCCTTTATTTCTGAGAGAGAAAGCCTAGCTCATGTTATGGATATGGGTGGGAATGTGATACCTATCATTTAACACAGCGTAGCTGATTGGCACTCAGTTCACATGCTGACTATTCTCACAGCAATTTCTGATGACCTAAGTGTGCCACAGGGCCAGGTGCACTTAGAGAAGCACATGGATGGGACAAGAGTGGAGCACTGTCATGTGATATAATGTGTATTTTTTCCTTTTCCCACAGTTTAGTCGAGGATTCTAAGAACAGAGTTTACTCCAGCCCCCAAAACAGTATGCCTTGTTCCTACAACTGCTTTATCTCTGTTTATGCTATTTATACAGTAAAGGAGCTGGCCTTCTACATTTTACAAACGCATTACCTGTTTTGCTGTTATGCTCTTTTACATTCTCAAAAAGGTTTTCCAGAATTAAAAAAAAAAAAAAAAAAAAAAAAAAAAAAAAAAAAAAAAAAAAAAAAAAAAAAAAAAAAAAAAAAAAAAAAAAAAAAAAAAAAAAAAAAAAAAAAAGAAAAGAAAAAGGTTTTTTAAAAAGGTAGCATATTGTACTCTCTTGGCCCATTTTTCCTCTGCTTTTTAATTAGTTTTTCCTCACTACACCAATCATGCATATAGGATTTCAGCTATTACATGCACAGTAGCCTAACTATGGAAAACTAACTGATTGTCTCAAGAAAACTGTGACATCATTTGACTTCACGCTGTCTCAACAACTTTTGACATCATGCAAGGGCATTCATCTATCCAAATAAAGTTATGCACAATAAGAAATTATTTTGGAACATGTTCTATCTCCTTAGATTAACATGGTGACTTGGGCTTACCTTTAACAAAATTATCACAGAAAGGTGTAGGAGCTGGGTTTATTATCCTGGATGGAGGTGTTGAGGAGAATTTAATATTCTGCTGTGTGCTCACTACCATAAGCTGGGCAGAACAGAAACATTCTCCTCTGTGCTGCAGTTGCACACAGTCTCTATCAGCAATAGACCAGCAGACACTGGTGAGTGCATATATACATTCTTTATAATTGAGGTATTGTGATTGCTGAAGTTTCCGCACTAATAAGGAAAGATATCAGTTATAGCCCCAATAAAAGGTATTTTGTCTAGTGGGAATATGACTAGACCTTTTTCATACAACTTTAGTCATGCAGTAGAGGATATTTCCAGCTGAGAAGAGGTATAAAGACTCATCTACCATATGGTATGTCAGGTTAGAGTAAGTACAATCTTATCAACCTTCCTGTGTGGTTAGGATCAGAGCATAATTCATCCATATATCCTCATGCACATGCCTTACTGTGTTTTATTTAAATAAGTCTTGTCTTAGTCTGCATTCTTTTTGCATTGTGGTCTTAACAGGAAAATCACTTTAGGCCCCCTCATCACTTCAGTATTTCTGTAGGAGGGAGTTATTTGACTTTATTTTTTAAAATTACTGAAGAGTAAGACCTGTAAATAAGCTGATTTCAAATCTGTGTTTTTCTCTTGATGAAATCATCAGAATGTCACCCAGACAGCTGGGTGACAAAGTCTGTGCTTTGTTTTCTGCTGAATCTGACAACACTTCCTGTAGATAATCTGTATAGAAATATGATTTGCAATTCTACAAGTGACTTCAAATACTTCTCTTCATTGTTTGCAGCTCTTGGGTTTCCATCAGCAGGAGACTAATTCAAATGACAGCTAGAATTAGTCACAGGTGTGAGACCACTGGAAGTTCCAGAATAGAATTTGCACTGAGGCATTATTTTTATTACTCATTCAATGCTAATTTTTGGGGATGGGAAGAAGGAGCTTCTTGCATTTCAGTTTCTGCACATAGGCAGTAATACTAAATAGTCTTAAACATATTCCAAAATCATAAAATCAAGGAGCAAATAGGTTAGCCTTTCCCTGATAGATGCTCTCTGAGCTGTTGTGGGTATCCATGTTATACTTAATGTTATTCCCATATTGATGAGAGCCGAATTCTTTTTTTTTTTTTTTTTTTTTTTTAAGTGGCAATTTCTGTGTAACTGCCTAGCTTCTGGGAGCTGCTGTTGATAAAGTCATGGAAAGTAGCAATACAGCGAAGAACAGAAAAATCCAAGCTCCTCTCTAACTGCTTCAGGTTCTTCTGAGCTTTCACCAGCTCTTGCCTTTCAATGGGCTGACAAACACCCCTTTTGAGTTGCCTAGCCATGCCCTATACCCTTATTTTACAACAGTAGGCACACTCAGCACGAAGTGTATGGTTTCATGTGAAACCACAGGAAATGGTGGTTTCAGCTATCTTAAGCCCAAAAGTAGGCAGTATTTTACAGCTGGTTTGATTTCAAGAGAACCACAACAGGTGAAAAAAAAACACACCTTTTCAACCCTCAGAACCGTAACATACAGCTAAAATTTCAGAAGCCACTATGAAGAGCCTCATATTAATGATTAAAAATAATATTAATTCCCACGGGTTTTGACAGCTAGTTTGTGATTTATTAGTACCCGAGTTGGGAATTGATGATCTTGGCAAACAAAAAGTTTGCTAATTCACTGCTAATCAAAACCACATTTCATGGCTTTCATTTATCATTCTCCAATAGGCTGCACAAAAGCAAAGGGCAAATTTACTTGGAGGTGAAAGGAAGGCACTGACCCGCTAGTTAACTGAAACTTATTTCGTACTAAACAACTTCACTCTGAAGCCAGAAATTTCTCTAAACTCAAAGCTGGGGGTGGGCTTTAGAAGGCTGTAAGGTCAGCTTTGTTGCAAAAAGTTTGCGCAGACTATGAATTGATGTCTTCGGATGGGCGGTTGAGCCCAAGGTGAGTTCCTACCTCTCTACAGACTTAATCAAACTGATCAAAACTTTTCCCTCCCCCTCCCCCCCAGTTCTGCGTGAAAGGCTAAGGAGAGAGGACAAGGAAAAAGGCAGTGCAGCAGAAAGGAAGCTCTTGCCAGGAGGTCGCCCGCGGTTTTCGGTCCCAGCGCGGCAGAGCTCAGCCGGCCAGAAGAACCCCGGCTGAAGGCGCCCGGAGCATCAGCCGGAGCTTTGGCTCCCGCCGTGGCCGCCCAGCAGAGCTCAGCCAGAGGCAGCCGGGTGCCTGTTGGCGTTGCGGGAACGCGGGACAGCACGCCAGTTCAGCCGATCCAGACGCTCCAGCAGCTCCTTTGCCTTGCCAGAGAGCCCGGAGTGCCCCGGGACTGCCCCAGGACCAGCGCGGCGGGAGCCCCGCCCCGGCCCCGCAGGCAGAGCAGAGCAGAGCAGAGAGGGCAGGGCAGGGCAGGGCAAGCTGCTCCTGGGGGCAGGCTGAGAGCGCCGGGAGTGACCGCCGGAGGGAAAGCGCTGGCTGGACCTGGGAGCAAGACAGGAAGAAACTTTGGAGAGCTTCAGTACGAGCAAAGGTGAGTGATTCGAACTCTGCTGTAAGAGGAAGGAGGATGCTGTGGGTGGATTTTCATGCTCTGAAGAGTATAATGCTAACTTTACTTGTTTTCACCAGTGCGATCCCAGAAGTGTTGCTCAGAAAAAACACCCAAACCCGCAACAGTAATAATTTGTGAAGAATGATTTACAAGTTGCAGTTATGAGGGGTGAGGTGGGATAGGAGAAGAAAAAATTGATTTTTTACCTTACTGCAGCAGTGTCACAGCTGCTTGGCGGTTCCTGGGTGCTCAGGTGTGCTGTTTGCCACCTTGAGCATGGCAGGCACAGGTGAGGAAAGAGGGTGTTGATAAAGGTAGATGGTGGGACTCCTGTCTCACCAGTTCTATGGAAAAAATTTGTCTGTAACAAAGTGTCAGGTGCAGTTCTGCTAGTTAAATAAGGGGTTGCTGTTGCTCCAGGTTGAATACTTTTGCTCCAAGACCTTTTGGGACTGGCTTGTTACCAGTCATGAGTAGCGAGCGTCTAGGTGTAAAATATATCCACTAGTTTTGACCTGTGTTGCATGTTTAAAAGTAAGATACTTCACCTTTTTGCAG